>NC_049234.1:15741397-16042349 GCF_011100685.1 Canis lupus familiaris | reverse complement strand
TGCCAATTCTGTTTTCCCTTCATTTATTCTAATGAACAAGAAATGCTGCTGCTTCATTAGAAATCAGAGTGTGCACATTAGGCTCTGGGTGCTTGTCCCTTTTCTGCTTCCATCCCAAAAATCTGAGAAACTGATCCTATAGATAGTATATATGTTTGTTGAGGAAAGTCAAGACGAGGAGGTTTACTTTGTTCATTATACCTCCTTAGTACCTATTTAATACAGGACCTGGTTCAGAGTTAGTATCTATTAGTTTTACTGTTTTAACAGGGCTCTTGAGAAACAGAATTTCAAGGTTTTAAGGAATCATTGATTTTTTACCAGGAACAAACAAGTATTCTACGAATGTGTTTGGCAGCTGTCAAGCGTGCTCGGGTGTCACTGAAAGCTTTCCAGAATAATGATGGAGAATGAAAGAAATTACTTGAGTACCTTTAGTAGTACTCTATCTAGTTTCCCAGCTGGGATGGAATATTTAAGGGTCTGGCAGCAGAAGAGAAGAGAAAGGAATCGAAGTGAAAGAAAAGGGGAAGAAAGGCGGTTTGAACATGGCTGCCACTGGCATCGTCACCATCCCAGACTTTCCTCACGTCTCAGGCACCAGACCAGGTCATTGGATTCCAGACTGTCTGGGTAAATACCAGATGTGTGGTAGCATGTGCTAATGTGCCCCCTCTACCTTTATGTATCCATAAAAACTGTTATAATAACAATACCATCTTGTTTCAAAAGAGTATTGAGTGGTTTAGCTAACTAAGTTTATATGGCAATCTAATTATAGTGTTTCTTTTCAGTAAAACTCTATTAACATGGTTTTCAAGAGATCAGATACTCAAACCTTTCCACAGGTACAAAGAAAATCCCTATATTGGGAAATGGAGAAACACATAGAGTGAACATAAGACTAAAAGATTTGCAAAGAGAAATTTCTGAACAACTCTTTAATATGTTTGTCTGCTACGTAAATAGAAGATTATCCTCAGAGTAGACGTATACAATATACAACTCTGATAACTAAGAGCTGAGTAGCAAGATGCTCTTCTTTCTGGAGCACTACAAATACCCCTCAGTATAAGAACTGTAAGATCAATGTGGAACACATTACCGTGGCAGAAATGCAAAAGAACCATGGCTGGGAGCCACTGTTTCACTTTTCCAGTAGTTGTTAGAAGCTTTTGTGTGTTCCCGTCCCTGCATCAAAAGCCTGAAATCTATGAGCTCTAATGATAGATTTACACTGGGATTCAAAGGACAGCCAAAATGGAACAATGTTCTCAGGTTGCTAATCACAGACGCTAATTTAATACAATGAGAGCCAAGATCAAGATTTTAAGTGTTTAAGGCCTCTAGCTAGAGCCCGTAGGACTAGTTAACACAGTTCCAATTTTGTTCACATTCAGGCTCAGGAAATTCCGTCTCATCCATTTGGAAACATCACCTTGGAAACATTAAATAAAGGGCAGGAAACCATATAGCAGTTGAAGAAAAGAACCAGGTCCTAGGCAAGTTCTATGTGAAGGCGACATCTGACTTAGTGATGTCCACAAACTCACTCACCAGAGGAGAGGGTTCGGATAATGGGCAGACTAATGTCAAGATGAGAGACAGAGGGACTCCATTTCCAGCCCATGCTCTGAGTTGGTATGATTCCACTTTTGCATAAATTAATCACAGAACTATAACATGATTTCCTGCTAGGGTTCCAAATTTAGAACCCAATTCCGCCTTCTAGTCTGTACTACAGATCTTTCTAATGCAAGTCAAGTATTTAGAGGAGCTGACAGCACTAACCTCAACCCAAAATGTTTGATCTGCTGCTTGTCTCTCATCTTAAAAGCACTGCTCTCTGATTTTTTTCTCTCTGGCCTGCTTAGTGGTAGATCTCCCAAAAGATGGATAGTTTGGGTGGCTTTGGCAAAATGCTTTTATGCTTTCCCTCTTACATGATAGCCTGAAATCGTTAGATCTGGATTCAGTTTAAAGGGCACAAATTACCAAAAAAAAAAAAAAAAAAAAAAAAAGCCAGAAGGAGTTATTTTGATTCTTTTGGACTTCATCATATATATCAACAGACATTTAAGGAAGAAGAAGGCAACTCTCTTGATCATTTTTCTAAATAAATGTTTTTAGATGCAAAAATCTCTTACAAAAGTAACTCCTAGATTGCTAGCTATGTCTGATGGGGCAGAGTCTGAATCTTAACAATATTTTAATAATGCTTTATTATTTCTTTATGACAGGATCAGAGCTCATCAGTTCATGGTCTCAAATAGCTCTCGTAATGATCTCCACATCCCCACTATTGCAGTTCTAGTTTAGGATTTTATTTTTTCTTTCTGGGGCTTTGGCAGTAGCTTCCTTATGAATCCTCTAGATTCTGATACAGCATCTTCCATGCTACCTACAGACTGCATTTTTTTTAGCAAGAATCTAATCAAGTCCTGTCCTACCGCAAACCTTCTGGCAAGTCCCCATCCTTCCGAGGATGCACTCTAAATACTTAGAACATTTTTGGGTGCTTTCCTCGCCCATTTTCTCATCTCTACCACTGCCTACAAATACAGCTACTGTCATCAGCTCTGCCACCATGCTGTATCTTCTTGTGCCTGAAACAATCTCTGATAGAATGCCATTTTGGCAGATCTCTGCTAACTCTCACAGATCCCTCAGGGTCTACCTCAGTAAATCACCTGTTCACATTCAGTGAAAAAAAAGTGGTAAAGGTTAGTGGATGAATATTTAGTGATAAGTGATATTGGCCTGTTTCATATATTGAGCTGTACTTTAATTCTCCTTTTATACTAAGCTTCCTGTGAAAGCCTAATTTTTGTGTCATTTAGACCGATAAATGGGGGTGAAATGGCACAGAGCTATGACAGAAATTGCAGACAGTTAGATAAAGGCCAAAATAATAATAATGAAGATAAGTGAGAAGGAGAACTATAATCCCCTAAGAATTCTCAGGGAAATGGGGCTAACTTTGGGATTTTTTTTTATATAACGTGGGATGAAAATACAAGCTTTGCTATCTAAAGTGTAAAGAGTGAACCCTAAACATGGTGGACTGGGGATATGTAATGGCAGACATTTGGCTTATATGCCAATATGTCTATCAACTCATTGGCCACCTCTCATCTAGCTATTATTATTTGATATTTGCAGGGAGGGAACTTGTGGAAAATCTCCTTTTTCTCCTGCTAGTTAGTAGTTGTTGTTGAAAAGAGCAGTTCTCAGTGCTGAGGCCATCATCCTTGGTGATGTCTTAATTCTTTATGTTGACTCTATGAAATCTTCCTATTTAAATCCAGAGACCATGTTTTCTTTCCCTGTCCTAGATTTGACCCCCTCATGTTCCAAATTCCCCCAGATCCTAGGAATGTCTGATTCTGAAATTTTCTTCTTAGCTAAAACCAGACCAACCTAAAAAAATTCTTACATAATTTTCTTCTGAGTGAAAGAAATGGCTTAAGATAATGTTTATTTTGTCGTTCTTTTATTTGACTTGTTAATACTATTAACCAGCATTGGCAAGGGGACAAATAGGCACCCCTAGACACCACTGTTAGGGTAAACTGGTAAAAGCTTTTTGGAAGAAAGTTACAGTATGCTAAAGCACTTCCGATCTGTTGTATTTGTCTTAATTAGAAATTAGGAATGTCTACAACAGTTATATCATAAATTTATTCTTTGCATGTTGATTTTTAATAGTAAAAACTGCAAGTAACCTAAATGTTAAAATAAGGGATAAGTGCAGTCAATTTGGACACATATATACAATGGGAAAATTTGCAACTATTTTTAAATGTTCAAAGACAGAAAAATTCTGAAGTGATATATACCAATAAAGAATCTGAAATTCTTTTTTTTTTAAGATTTTATTTATTTATTCATGAGAGACAGAGAGAGAGAGAGAGAAGCAGAGACATAAGCAGAGGGAGAAGCAGGCTCCCTGCCAGGAGCCGGATGCAGGACAGTCACGGATCCTGGGATTACGCCTTGAGCCAAAGGCAGACACTCAACCACTGAGCCACCCAGGTGTCCCAAGAATCTGAAATTCTTTATTGCCTGTGATGAAGTTCATATCCTATTTATTTACTTATGTGGATGTGTATTTTTAAAATTTTTCCAAAATGAACCTATGTTAATTATCTAAAAATACCTAAAATTTGCCTGAGTCATCCAGAGGAAGTAAGATTTACAGTGGGGCTGGGCTGTAGAAACCATAGCCAGTTACAAGCAAACCTTGGAATGGGAAGAAGGGCTGATTTTTCTTTCCCTGTTAACTTTTTCATTTGCATTCATATTCACAAGACATGACACCATTAGGCCAGATTTACAGATCTCAACGTGAAGTGGGAAGTAAGCAAGTAACTAATTAATCTGTTTTATAAAGACAGAGAAGAGAGGAAGTGGTTTACCCAAAGCTCCTTCAGCACTGATAAGTCTTCATGAGTAGAGTGCTAATCTATAATTCAGTCTTTGCTCAATTTTATGCTCTTTATATAACAAGAGTTTATTTTTTTTATAGTCACCAAATTGAAGATTTGTACTCTTCTTCCTATATGTAGCTCGTGGAAATTTTGCTCTGTCACAGTTTATTAAAAACATATACCAAATATCTTGCCCAAATGTTGTATCAGTATAAACAAACTAATAATACTTAAGATCTAGGGGTTTTATTGCAGAATCAAGGTTGAGTTTAAAGCATATCTAAGCATTGCACTATATGAATATGATGTGTTGCAAACTAAGCATTTGAGCTTTTTTTTTTTTTAAGATTTTATTTATTTATTCATGAAAGACACACACAGAGAGAGGCAGAGACACAGGCCGAAGGAGAAGGAGGCTCCCTGCTGGGAGCCCGACACAGCCCAATACGGTGGGACTTGATCCTGGATCCCGGGATCACTGTCGAGCCACCCAGGTGTCCCAACATATGAGCATTATATGCAAAGTTACTATCTATTCTCACATAAAATGCCTATGAGACTACAAAAAGAATAATTCCACCAAGAGAATAGACTATGTACATGTCCCATTGAATGAACTTGAGTGATAATATGGAATAGTTTTTAGTCATGACGACTATGAAGGATGCATGGCTGAACCTACTATTGGAATTTTTTTTAGCAACCATTGGAAATTTTCGTGCCTGAGAAGTCACTCCATTAAAAAATCTCAAAGTTTGATTCTTAAAATAGCTTTTGTCAAAGAGATTTAAAATTGGAACATTCTTTTAAAGTGGCTAATCACTGACAGTTTGGATTATCAGTGCTTATGACTGAATTTTGGTTGTGAAATTCAGTCTATCAGATGAAATTCACTGGATGATGGGCAAGTACTCCATTATACCTCAAGTTGCATAAGCTTGATCTCAGAAAACTAGCAAATGAAATTAAATATAGAAAACACACAGAGCTCAGCTCCACATGTGACATTTTGACAGTACAAATATAGCATGTTTCATGCACTTAACCTCAGATTATTAATTTAAGCAAATTTGTAAAGGATCCAAGCATATAATGTCTTGGCAAAATTTAGAATGGAATATCTGGGTCAAAACCTTATAAATGTATTTCATCTGATTTCACACCTATGAAACATTGATCCAGAAAACATACACAACTGCCAGAGATCAGCTGTGCCTTCAAGATAAGTTTTCAACAGTTGCTAATAAAGAAACCTGTGATGCCCCTGGTTTGCAGCACGCTTACTGGAAAAAACTGAGTACAAAGAGAAAGAGTGGGAATATTTTGTGTATTGTCCGAGTCTGTTTTTTTTAGAACTCAAGGCATATTTCATGGTCTGCTTTTTTTTTGGGGGGGGGGGGGAGAGGGGTCTATCATTCTTGGAAATTTACAAAAAAGTTTTCTTGCTGCTGGAGGCTTGTGTTTATTACCTTGGCTGCTGGCAAAGGGAAAGGATGAAAGCTAGGAAGGCTCATTTAAAAAAAAAACAAAAAAAAAAACAAACCTCTTCTTTTGGGAGTAACTTATTATTTGGAACTTTTAAGATCAACTTGTAAAAAAAAAAATAAAAAATAAAAAAAAAAAGATCAACTTGTGATAAGTGATAAGGTAGGTGGTCAAATCAACAAAACAAAATCAAGGACACCTTGCTATTCAAGAAAGCTTATTTTTTGTTTCACTCTTATATAAATTTAAAATAAGCACAGTGAACTGCAAAAGATAAAATAATGTTTGTAATACTGCACTTGGATAAGGATTCATGAGAACTAAGTTCCCTGTTGTGAAATCTCATGCTATAGAGAAGACAAGACCTATGTGAATAGTGCCATCTTAAAACCTGACAGAAAGAGGGTCAAATGTTCATTTGATATAAAACTTTTGTATATTTCTCAACATCCTAGGGATTGGCAGAATTTTTTCCTTAGCTTTACAAAATAATGGAAATTGATATATTCCAAAACCTACCCAAATTTTACTTATCTCTGTCTTTCTGCACTCTTTTTTTAGCATTGACTTCCTCCCTGCCCTACCACAAATCAATGCAAGCAAACTTACATTTAGACCAGAAAAGGGAACATTTTTGTTCCCACACTTGGAAAAGGGAAGCATTTGTTGTTTCTACTCACTCACTCCTCCTCGAAGTTGTTATGTAGTTTTTGTTTTGTTTTGTTTTGTTTTGTTAAGAATGGGTGAGGGTATGCGTGTGTTAAGTCAGGAGAATCTTAAAAGTGAGGCATCTGGTTATTCTAAGATCAAAACCAAATCTTCCTTTGGTCTCACGTGAAGAACTGTGCAGTTTGGGATTCACTGTTCTTAATTCAATTACAGTCCCCTTTTATTTATTTTTTTCTTAAATCGAAGGCAGAATACAACACAAGACAAGGGGAAAAAATAACAAAGGGAAGATCATACTCTCTGTAGGCTCTCAAGACATTTCCCTAGGCTTCAAATCAAGTCCTACTCTAGCTACATGCCAACAGCTGAAGTCAATTTCACCCAGTTACTGGGAATGGGATTCTTTGTTACTAGGGCCTGTAACTGCTAAACCTGATGCTTCAAGGCTTGCTCCACCTACTTTAAATTGTCAAAGGCCCCTGCAGCAACTGACACTAATTGTTCCTAGACTTTAGGCAGAGCCTAACCCTTGTTTACCTCCTCATTTGTTTGTTTCCACAAAAGTGCCTAAGCCTTTATTTGCTCTCAACCACCTGACTCCATTTAGATTAATAATAGATATTTCCTCAGATGCCAGCCTTTCAAAACTTTTCTAACACCTACCTCAGAAGAACTCGCTTAAGGTGTATTCCTTGACTAAGTTTTCATTTCAGTGTTAAAAGACAAAGCTATAAAATCCTAATTATCCATGCTAAACTCTTGCTACTTTCTTGTGTGTTTTGTTTCTTCTCCCTCTTCTTTCTTCTTCTTTTTTTTTTTTCTGGGAACAGAATCCACTTAAAAGTATGTAGGCAGACACAAGGGATTTTATTTTAAAAGACTGATTATTTACTATTCTCTAGACTTAGGGTTTCCAAACTTTTTTGATTGCCTGCTTCATAAGCAAAAACATTTGGCATCCTATAATGGACATTTATTTTTATGCTACATATATGTAGTTCTTTATAAAATACCATAAAACATTCATAAAAACAGACTGGAGACTGATATATGTATGTAATATATATAAAATATAACAAATTCTAGTCTTCGTTTGTTGGTACATATTCTTCAAGTAATGACACACCACTTTGGTGACCAATACTTTAGTCTAGCAATTTTTTAAACTCTAGTACTTAGATGCCTTGTCCAAACAGATTCCTAAGCCTATCACAGAGCTTCTGAGTCAGGAGATCTGAGGCAACATCCATAAATTTCTATAAAGCTTCCAGATGATGGGCCATACTTTGAATAATATATCTCTATAGAACAATGTCTCAATCTGATCATTCCAGGTCCCAGTTCATTTTTAATGTAGTGTTTTATAGAGATCCAAAATGTAGGACTTGAATCCATTTGGCGCAGGTTATATATCTCAGCCACCATGTTCTTTTCCCTCCTCCTTTTGAGAGTTTTTTTTTTTTCAAATATTAAAAAAAATACATATTAAAACTTTCCTGACTCAGACCAACTGAAGAAAAGGCCATCTGAATTTAGTGAAAGGTGGTTCTTGAAATGCAACTTTGATGCTCTTTATCCTATGGAAGGGTTATCTGGAAATAACGTACAGATTTTTGAATTGGATGAAGTGTAATGAATAGCATAACATCTAAATTCAATTTGATGCCTTCCAAGTAATTTGAAAAGATTGTGACCTTAATAAGTTGAACATTCTGTGAAATATTGTTTACATTTCCTGGAAACTTGCTCATATAATCAATTTGCCTAGCAAACTTTTAGGTCAAGGACAATGCAAAGAAAAAAGAAAATGTGAGGTGTACTGGAATTTCCAATATGTCCTGGGCTAGTGAAATTTCATATTATTTTTGGTGAAGTGAACATATCCAAATCTATAAGCCTTAAAATCTAATTGAAGAGAATTGCTGAACTAAAAATCATCTGCTTGATTGTCCATTCATTCATTTATTCAACACCATATTGCATGCCCATCATAAACCAGATTCTGTGCTATGCAATTGTAATATAGCCATTACTTAGTAAAGAATGATACAGATACATGTAAAATTATAACTATTAAATGAGCTGCAAGGAAATTTCAAAGCATGCTATGAAAGTGCCTGGGGGAATGACTTAATTGTCATTCTTCCTAACCTAGTTGCTTGCTTTTACATATTTGCTTTATGAGTATTTGAAAGGTTATCAGTACATGATCGAAGCGCAGACCATCAGATTCAACAGACACACAGTGGTTATTCAAGACCACTAGATATTTTAGTTCCTAACTGGCTTCAGAAGGCCAGCAGTAATAAATAATATGGCAATAGGATAGGCTAAGAGAATAGCTGGAAACTTTGGGCCAGCAATTGAATGATTGTACTTAGTTTAATTATTAAATAAAATAGTTAAATAATGGTGTTGAATAACTTCTTAGCCAGGCAGATCCTGAGTGTTACGGCTGTTATTGCCTGATCTGCCAAATTTTTTTCTGCATGACTATGCCCTGCCAATTTCCCAAGTAAGCAAACTGTCTTTACCATTTTGAAAGGTCCAGTGTTCTTAGCATCCTCTTCCTAGTCCTCATACTGATGAAGTCCTTACCCTACACACAAACAACCTCTTGAGGATCCTTCAGGTTTTAGCCTGCTATGCACACAGAAGACAGTATTACTTTTAATTTAATAGAGTAACATTTTCGTACTAATCAGAGACTTGCTGGCTTTAATTACTATGTATTATTTCATGGGAAGGAAAAAAACCCCACTCAAACAAATTTTAAAATAAGATGTTAGCAGGAGTGTGATAAGTGTTTCATTCTTAGCTCCTGGTCTACTAATTAATAGTTTTTTTGTGGATATCTTCACAATATTTTCATTTGTATTTTAAACCAGACCTCAGTACAGGAGTTTTTCTGTTGAAATAGATTATTTGTTGAAATGGGTTATTTTTCCCATCTTCTTGCAAAAAAAGAAAAGTAATGTTAATACATTTTTCTAAGGAAACCACCTTTAAAAAAGTTATTTGCAGAATGTGGTTTATCCTTTACACTGTGTCTCTGATTCCTAAGCCTAGCTCACTGTGTTACGATGACTCACCAGGTTTGGTAACATCCATCATGACAGGGATTAGCAAATTTATGTAAAACAAAGAAAATAAAATATAAAGCCTGATATTTCTCTTTTCTTTCAACATAGTTTGAGAAAGTAAAAAGAGACATTTTTTTTGTGTGTGGAAAACTTAGTAGAAAAAGATGTACAAACTTTGAGATGTGTGTATCTGCTGAATTGTTTTTCACGTAACTATTCTCTTGTCATTTAGTTTTTATCTTATTTTTCTGATTTAGCTCTAAAAAGAATAAAACTTTCTGTTTAGTGGTTTTCCTTTGATAGATTTTTAATACAATCTATAAGAATTTTTATTAGAAATCTAAGCTTTTACTGATTTTTAATCAGTAGAGCCATTCTTTTTTTTTTTTATTGAAGTTCGATTTGCCAATATATAGTATAACACCTAGTGCCCATCACCCAGTTACCTCATCCTTCCACCCACCTCCCCTTCCACTGCCCTTTGTTCGTTTCCCAGAGTTAGGAGTCTCTCATGTTTTGTCACCCTCTCTATTTTTCCCCTCCTTTCCCTTATAAACCCTTTTACTATTTCTTATATTCTTTATTCTCCAAACCACATGGCAATTAATATTGTGGCTCAGGATTCCAAAACTGTTAATCTGCATGATGCTACCCTGTAATACTTAAAAATGAACCATGAATGTTAATTATTAGAGCAAGTTTGTAAAGAAAGAAGAAAAAATGTCAATGCTTTATATTTGTTGATCTCTTTTTTAACTTGAAACCTCATTATGTACTTCATTCTGTTTCAAACTAAGAAATTCCACTTCAAAAACTAACATAGATCTACTGTTTTCTTAGAACTATGCTGAAGTATAGAAAGGGGAAAAAAGTATTATTGATGAAACAATCTATAAACCCACACAGAACAAGTATTAAAAACCTCCAGTAATTTGAGGAGCAAATATTAAGTTATACAAGGATATGAATAATAACCATGATTAAAATTCACCTAATGCTTGAAGTACTCCTAAATATAGGTCATTAGTCTGGCATTGCTGGTGTGTAGGGCATATGTTAGATTCTGTGTCTGTTTTACTTAGACGTGAGGGTATTCTTGAGAGGACATCCATCAACCCTTTGATTGCCAGGATCAATTCTGCTGACCTAAATGACCAGAAAGATGCTTACTTCATCCTCTTCCAGTCCCAGCCTTTTTTCTCCTGGGAGTTGTTATTTGATGGGCCTTATCTGATAAAGAAAAATTATTTTTCAGTCAAAGGAAGCAAGTAAGTGTACTCTCTGAATAAGGCATAAAATTCTAATTTTTTTATTCTAATATTTTTATTATGGCATCCTTTTGGAAAAGTTTGGATTTGAAATTAAAAGGGGCCCCTTTCTTCTTTATTCATAATATTTACTTAGAAAATGAGGCCATTACTAAGAGACCAAGTAAAAACAGTGATTTCAGGTAGATTACCCCTCCCAATAAGGAATTCTTTCTTGTCCTTGTTAGGATTTCAAAATTTATAGTTCGACCAAACCCAGTTGTCCTATTAGCTCAAGACACAATGATGCATGCCTTTCCTCCCATGTGTTAAGTAGAAGGGTCAAGACTGCAGTTATGGGGTGGACTGTGGCATGAAAACTCCTAATGTTCTGTAACAGATAGGAAAGGGAGTGTGGAGACAGGCAAATAATCTAGGAACTGCATGAAGGGAGCCATTTTTAATCTAAGTATGTGTATGAAAATGAACATTCTTCAAAAATAACAATTACATAGTTGTTAACTCTAGAGCTAGATTGGACTTTGTTCTCTCACCAAAGTGGACCTCAGTTTACGTCCTCATGATTCTAACATGATCCAGATGATTGACTTAATTTTTTTTTTTAAGTTTTCATCCAATTTTTGCCTCCCCTAGATATCAGTTATGTTACCACATGCTATGGAAGAGCAATAAATAATAGAACCAGTTAGTAAAGATAATTTCTGGTCAGAGCTTCTCCAAAGATACTGATGAGAGTCCTGAGAAAAAGGTGCATGCCCATTAAAAAGAAAAACTTCGTAGTAGGCTCACCTGGAAGATTTAATTAATATGATTTCTTAAGCACATTTGTCAATAATACAGAAACAGATATAATCTAGGTCTCTTGATTTTATGTATATAAAACATAGGCTCATCTGCTAAATTGCAGCTGTTGATCATTTCATGCCTGAAATGGAACCTGGAAAAATCAACTTTTTATTCTCAATTGAAAAGTTCACTTATCTCCCTCAATGTCTGGTCTATCTTACATTAAGTGGGTCCATAACACTTACAGTTCGGGGAGCTTTTTAAAACTTTGATTTTTTTAAACTAGTTTTTAAAGTTTTAAAACTTTAGTTTTAATTATGAAATTCACCATACAATAGATAAAATATTGCAGTTTTCCCTTTGATTATGATTTTAGTTCTATATAAACAAGATGTTTATATATTGAAATGCAAAGTACATTTCAACTCTTCAAAAACTGTAGTAGGATTGCTAGTTAGATTTGTGGCCTCAAAAATCATTCTCAATATTTATGATGAGTTTGATTGATTTTTAGTTTAAATAAAAGATTCCATTTGAAAATGATCAAAAAGCCAACCTTCTTGGAACTAAATTATTCCTTATGGAGAACTCAAATATAATTATTGAGAATGAATATCTTTTTAAAGTTACTTTCATAGAGTTTTACAGAGATACACACATGAGTAGAGGTCATCATCTAAATTTTTCAGCTTCTCCTAGAATCTACCATGTTAGGATGTCTCCCCAGAAAAATAATTAATTGTATTACTCACATTGATGGCCCAATGATAGTCTGAGGAGACCCCCCATTTAATATATAAGAGTGTAGCCTATAGCTCTAACCCCTAATTTGAATAACATCAGGGGGCACCTGGGTGACACAGTCGATTAAGCCTCTGACTCTTGGTTTTGGCTCAGGTCATGAACTAAGTGTCATGAGATCGAGTCCTGTATCAGGCTCTGTGCCCAGCATGGAGTCTACTTAAGACTTCTCTCCCTCTCCCTCCACCCTTACACATCATGCTTGTGCATGCACCTGTGCTCTCTCTCTCAAATAGATAAATAAAAATAAATAAATAAATAAATCTTTAAAAAATAACCAAATTTAGTTTACTACAGTGTGACTTTAGAGCATACATATTTTACCATTAAATGACAATGAAATATATAACAAGTTTACTAAAGAATTTACTTTTGGGGGTGTAAATATGAAATGATTTAAATTCTCTCCTGTGTCTGTCTGCATACAGGACACAGAAAAGCTTGGCTCCAGAGAGATGCCTGGGTGGCTCAGTTAGTTAAGCATCTGCCTTTGGCTGGGGTCATGATCTCAGGGTCCTGGGATTGAGCCCTGCATTGGGTTCCCTGCCAAGCAGGGAGTCTGCTTCTCCCTCTTTCCACTCATATTCTCTCTCTGTCTCTCTCAAATAAATAAAATCTTAAAAAACAAAAAGAAAAGAAAAAAGCTTGTCTTCATTTAAGTTTTTTCTCAATAATTTTGGTTACAAAATAACCTTATACAATAATTAATACTCAATAATTAATATTATTTCAAAATATTTCATTTAAAAAATCTCCAGCTTAATTTAATGCTTCTCTCCTTCCATAGTGTTGCTATTTTATTTATTTATTTATTTATTTATTTATTTATTTATTTATTTATTTATAAAGACTTTAGTTATTTACTCATGAGAGATACAGAGAGAGAGGCAGAGACACAGGCAGAGGGAGAAGCAGGCTCTATGCAGGAAGCCTGATACGGGACTTGATCCCCGGTCTCCAGGATCACGCCTTGGACTGAAGGCAGCACTAAACCGCTGAGCTACCTGGGCTGCCCAGTGTTGCTATTTAGAGAAAAGAAGGGAATGCAGTCTTAAATCTCATCCTCTGTCTCTTAGAAGAGTCTTTAACATGTATCTTTTCAAGTAGTTCCATTGGAGTCTATGTGCTACTTTCTTATTCCCTTTAAAGGCCACAAAGTACTGAAATGGTATGCAATTTGCTCTTATTTTTACCTTAGGCTACACTAAAGTTCTCTCAAACTTAGTTGGAAATGGCTACCCAATTGACCTAGGCAGGAAACAGATAAAAGTTTTTACATTCAGTTTATCTCCCAACTTCTAGGGACATATGTGAAGTATCCCCCTATTTTCCATTGAGGGGTTGGAAGATCTGCGAACAATGATGTGCTATAGTCCTAATTTCTCAGATGACTCCTTCAAGAACTGCCTGTATATGTTCCATTCAGGGTCTTCATGGAATGAAACCCACTGTTCAGCCCAGGATTAACATGCTAGTGCCCTCCCTTGCAGGACTTGTATTCTTTATGAGTGGCTCTTACAGTCTTGCTCATTTGGCCTTCAAACAGCTCACCCCTTTTTAAGTTTTCCCAGTTCTCCTGCAGTATTGACTTGGGCAGGAGAGGAAGAGTATGTCCTTGGAAGTAATGGCCCTCCTTAATTAACTTTCTGACCTTAGAATGTGGGGTACTTGAAGACTTTTTTCTTCACTTTGGTATTTAACTATAATTCCTAGACAATACAGAAAGTCCCAGTCAACATTTGATCCTACAAATGTGGATAAATCAAACGAAAGAAAAACTATCTCCAGAGAATAACAGAAACTTAAGTGTATGTAGAATTAAATTGAACCAATCAACTGAAAAAATGTTATAGTTAACTGTTTTTGTGAAAATCTTTTTGCTCTTTTTTGTTGCTCTCTGAAGGGAATTTTTGCCTGCCTCCACTATTAGAAAGATTTTTTTAATGTATTTTGGCTCTCATCTTTAGTTCTCAGTCTTCTCTGATTAGAAAGTAGTTGAGTTTTTTTGCTTGTTTTGTAGATAAACAATTGTTCAATACTGTTTATTGAAAACAGTGTTCTTCTCCAATGAATTACTTTGGTGCCTTTGTCAAATATTAACTGATCATATAAAGATGGGTATATTTCCAAATTTTTCTATGTCATTAATGTATTTGTCTCTCCTTTAGTCTCTCTCCTGATTACTGTAGTTTTATGGTAACTTAAAATCAGATCTTCTGAGAACTTGTCAAACTTACTATTTTGCTGATTCCTTAGGATTTTACATATAAACAATTATGTTTTCTACAAATTAAAGAAATACTTATCTCTTTAAATTGGATGCCTTTTTTTTTTTTTTTTTTTGCCCCATTGCATTGATTAGGGCCTCAAAATGTTGAATATAAGAGCAGATATATTGCCTTGTTCACAGTTTTCAATATTTTATCATTAATATAATGTTAACTCTAGGTTTTTTTCTTTTAAGATTTTTTATTTATTCATGAGAGACACAGAGAGAGAGAGAGAGAGAGAGAGAGAGAGAGGCAGAGACATAGGCAGTGAGAGAAGCAGGCTCCATGCAGGGAGCCTGATGTTGGACTCGATCCTGGGTCTCCAGGATCACACCCTGGGCTGAAGGCAGGTGTTAAACTGCTGAGCCACCCAGGGATCCCCAACTCTAGTTTTTTTTAAATGATATTTATGAAATTGAGGATGTTCACTTCTTAATTGCAAAAGGTTTTTTATCATGAAAGGCTGGTGAATTCTGTCCTAAGAATTTCTTGAATTTCTTAGCTTAATTCCACAATTTTTGATATGTTTTTATTCAGCTAAGGTTTTTAAATTTTCCTTGTGATTTCTTCTTTGGGCTATGGGCCATTTTAGTTATACATTGCTTGTTACAAATACTTGGGGGTTCTCTTGATATCATATTATTGATTTTGATTATATTTTGGTCAAATAATATATTCTATAAGATTCCAATCCCTTAAAATTTATTAAGACATGTTTTATGATCCTCCAAGATATATTTTCTGTTGATGACTAATACTTGTATATTCTGCTAGTTATCATTAGGTCAAAATGGTTGATAATGTTCAAATCTATCTTTTTTTTTATTTTTTTTTTTTATTTTTTTTTTATATCTTTTTGTTTTTGTTTTTGTTTTTTTGTCTGCTTTTTTAAAATCATTTACTGAAAAAGGAGTATTAAAGTCTTCAATTATATCATGGATTTGTATAGTTTTCCCTTTTATTGTGTTAGTTCTTCATGTAGTTTAATGCCTTGCTATCAGATGTATATACATTTAGGATTATATTATTTTCCTGGTAAATTGATCTTTTATTATTATGAAATTATCTTTCTTATTCTCTACTTTGAATTATTTCTTTTTTGATATTAAGAAAGCCACACAAACTTTTAATTCTTACTGTTTGCATATTATACCATTTTCTACCTTGCAACCTGTTTGTGTCTATTTGAAATATACCTTTTATAAACATCATATAGTTTGTTCTGGTGTTTTTGAGCTGAGTAAGTAAGTATCTTTAAGTATCTGTCTTTTATGTGGAAATTTGTTTTAAAGTTTTTTTTACAGATTTTATTTATTTATTTGAGAGAGCACAAGCAGGGGAGACTGGCAGGCAAAGGGAGAGGGAGAGGCAGATGGAGAGGCAGAGAGAGGAGCAGGCCCTCTGCTCAGGAATGTGGGTCTTGAACTCAGGACCCTGAGATCATGACCTGAGCCATAGGTAGCTGCTTAACTGACTGAGCCACCCAGGTGCCTCCTATAAGTGGAATCTTTAGCCCATTTACATATTGCTTTTATTTATTATTTTGAATTTTGTTTGTAAGCAATTATTATTTTTTCTGTTCCTTTTTTGGGTTAACCAAGGTTGTATTTCTATCTTTTTTTTTTATTGGATTTTACCTAAATTTATTTGTATTTCGGGGGTTGAAAAGGAAGAGAGAGAAAGGGAGGGAGAAATAGGAAGAGCTTTTCTTTAATAATTTAAGATCTATTTGAAGATATATATTAGAGAAGTCCTAAAAGAGGAGTGAAATATCATTTCATAAAATTATAGAGCATCCTGGAGGGAGTTTGGAAGACATGAGAATGAAAGGAGCTAGAGGAAGTTGGCTGGAGTGGAAAGAGGAGGGAGCTTGGTTTAGAAGAGACTGAGGGTAGAAAAGAAAAGAGGAAAGAGAATGAGAAGGAGCTGTAATCCTTGGAAAATGAATCAGCTGGCTATTTTTCTTTCTCATTTGTCTAAGAAGTATAATGTAGCCATTAAGAGACAGTCTCTACTTATAGATTATTTGGATTGGAAATCTGGGTTTTTACATAATCTGTCTAAGGCTTAATTTTCACATCAATAAAGTGCTGTTTATTAATTGCACCTAACTCATGGTTATTTAGAAGATTAAGTGAGTTAATAGAGTAGAGGACTTAAACAATGCCTGCCATACAGAGAACACTGCATAAGCTTTAAATTCAATTATTATTTTTAACTTTATAATTGTTCTTGTTGCCAAAGCAAGAGGGAGAAAGAGGTCATGAGATTGGGTGCATACGTTGTGGAAAATTTCAGTAATTCCCTTGTTTCCTCTGTATTTTAAATCTGTTTGTTATTTGCACTCAGTAAACAACAATAAACCACTTTGTTGAAGTTCCACATTGTTTTAAGCCAGCGGAATTCTGAAAGCACAGCTTCTCACATTCTACATTGACAAAACATACCGGATCCATTCTGGAAGAGATTAGAAATACACATTTATGGTAACCTCAAGGATAAGAAGTTATGGAAAAACTGCATACACTAAATAATTTATGATGAGTTGGGAATTTTGACAATAGGGGACTTCTGTGACACTTGATAACTTTTTATGGTTTTTGTCATGGATTAACTGAGAAACAAGGATGAGCATGGAGTATTTTATCCAATTTATAATTTGTAGAACTAATCAACATGAAATGAAATGGACAATATTTAAAACTGTTTACTATAGAATATGCTACTAATTAAAAATTGAGAAAGTAACTCTTATTGACAAAACATAGGTTTGCAAAATTTGACCTGGAAAATAATTGATTTCATAAAAATAATCACCACAAAACAAATTTCAGATTAGCTAAATTTATGGCCATAAAAGTTTGATTTAGACAAGATAAAAGTTTTTATTGACCAACTAAAACTTCTTTATAAAATAACATATTGTATTGTATTAATCCCAGTGACATTAATAAATGTAAGTCAATAATAAAAGACTTAAGTGTAATGTCTAAAAATTTTATTGAGAAATTAATGTAATGATGTTACATTACAAACTGATGTAATATAGTTTGCTACAGAAAATATGTTCTTGTTTAAAAATTCATCCATGTTATAATTTAGACTTAAAAGTTTATATTCATAAATGTGGAGTCACACTATTGTGGTGTTAAAATAATGGAATAAAAATCTCCTTGACTCTCCTTATCTATAAAAAAAAGGGGGGGATAATGTAGTAGTGCTTTTATCACAAGGACTTTACGAAGTGGTTCTCAAACTATAGTGTACATTAGAGTCACCTGGAGGGTTTGTAATTTTGGAAATTAGGATATTTTTATTTCCAACACATTCCCAAGCAATTCTGATGCTTCCAGTCTTGGGACCACACTTTGAGTTTTCCTCCCCTATGCCATTTTTGTGAACACTGGCTTTTGTACTCTCTTCTAACAGCCAGCACCTACGTCTCTTCGTAAAAGGACTGGCCTCAAGTTTCAGCACCCCACTTTGCCTCTCACAAAGAGAGCCAGGAATGCCCAGGAATTTGTATCTCCCCACTCTACCCTAGATGGCCCTTAACCACTGCTGCAGGTGCCAGAGTATAAATACTACACATCTTTGAGCAAGACTGCACTGAATTGTGCCTATGCTGTCTTTAGGTGTGCCTTGTGGGATAGAGTCAAAGTTATTTTTACTGGACACTTGGCAAGAGAAGTTTGAGTAGTGTTGGGGACAAAAGCTTGTCTGGAGTGAGTTCAAGAGAGATTGGGTGGTGACAAAATGAGAAACAGTTATGAACAATTCAACAAGATATATTTGGCTATAAAAGGAAAACAAAGAAATCAAGCAGTGCTTGGGGAAAAGTGGAGTAGAAAGTTTTTTTTTTTTTTTAAAGATAAGAGCTGTTGTAGCATGTTTGTATATTGATAGGAATGATTCAGTAAAGGGAGATAAAATAAGGATAGAGAGGTTGTATACTCAGAGAAGCAAAGTTCTGGAGTACAGGAGGGGGGAACTGGATTTGATACACAGGTAGGATGGCAGCTTTATATTGGAGGGTTGATGTATCAACCTATTCTCCATTAATTATGAAAGACTCTCCTGTCATCTCTTGCATTTTATTAGTCCTGAGGCTCTGCCAATTCTGTCTTCCTAACATTTTTCCAAACTGCCTACCCTTTCTCTGTATTTCCACTGTCACAGCTTTAGTTGAGTAATTCCATAATTTGTCACCTCAACTTTTGTACATGTTCTTTCTTTCAGCCTTACACCTTTCCAATCCATTTTCCCCACATTACCACCAGCCATTTTTGTAAGGTACAAATCTGAGCATCTCCCGCTCCAGTTCAAAATCCTTCATCTGCTCTCCTACTGGATGAAACTTTGCATTCCTTGGCTCAATACACAAAGCCTTTGATGATCTGTCCCCTGCCTATTAATCTAGTTTCTTCCTTGACACTCATCGTGCAGCCCTTTGCAATCAGGTAATAATGAGCTTCATGTAGTTTCTCTGAATGTTTCACACACTCATTCATCTCTGTTCATATTTCTTGTTCCTTTTTGTCAAAATGTTCCTTTTCCATTTGCCTGTCTGGCCAATTCCTGTCTACCCTTCTTATTTCACTGTAAACAATACTTTTCTGATTAGTGAAATGAATACCATCATGATTGAATGCGTATTTGGTATTAATTATGTCACCTAGTCCAAAAGCTCAATTTTTTTGTGGTGAAACCACATTTCCCAATTTGGGGTTTGAAAACTTTGCCTCAGGGAATGGTAGGTGACTATGTCATGCCAAGGTGTGTATTAGACTTCAGCTTACCATTGATAAATTTTCATTAAAAAGTAAACACAGGACGCCTGGTGGCTCAGAGGTTGAGGTCTGCCTTTGGCTCAGGGCATGATCCTGGAGTCCCAGGATTGAGTCCCACATCGGGCTCCCGGCATGGAGCCTGCTTCTCCCTCTGCCTGTGTCTCTGCCTCTCTCTGTCTCTGTGTCTCTCTTTAAAAAAAAAAAAGTAAACACAGAAGTATATTAAGAAAACTCTCCCTTGACTTTCTGCCATGAGTAAAAATCCAGGGACTCAGCAATTCTTGGAAAGACTTCCATTACCTTTGCAAGTCAGCCCGCCCCCTAGTCACTTAGGGGAAGAGAAAGTGATCAGTAGAGAGAATGGGGGATGGCATCATGCCTGAAAATATTTGAAGATAAGATTTTAAGATTGCAAAGGAAGGGGGAGATTTTGCTATAATTTCTACTAGTGGCTTACTTTGGTAATACATTGAACAGGGGAAAGTCCTTCTTTTCACACTAGCATCCCCAGCAGCAGTCTTATTTAAGATCTGGGACAATAAGTATCATGACAAAAAGGAAGTGCTGTGTAGCTTAAAAGAGCACAGTGAGAAAAGATCCCTTTGGTTCCAATGATGCAAAGTTTAAGATTCCATTAAGGATCTTGGGGTGGGGGGTGGGGACATGTAGGACTATTGCTGTACTAATGGGGTGATAATGGAGCTACAAAAGGGAAAGCTGGTGTAAAGCTCTGGAAGTGGAGAATCAGAAGAGCATGCCAAGAGTTGAGTATGCAAAGAGTTGAGAAAGCAAGACCAGAGAAAGAAGCATGTCAGGGAAGCACTGAGTCCACTGCAGAACTCACCAAGGGCCACCAGAAGTGACAACTGTAATATGTGAACTTGTAAATGTGGCAGGGGGAAACAGTTGTGATTTATTTGAAAACCTTCTTAGAAGTGCCTTTTGCCAAATGGTAACATTTTTATAAAAAGGGTTGTGAAGCACCCTCTGTCATGACTGTACTTTCCTGGAAAAAAAAAAAATATATATATATATATATATATATTTTTTTTTTTTTAAGTTTTTAAGGTTTGGTTTTTCCGCTTCTTTGTCTTTAATGGTTAGCCGTGACTGCCACTTTAAGAAATGTTTTTGCTGTTACTGCTCCATTTTAATCTTTCACTTTGTATTAACAAAATCAAAACCAGCACAATTAGATACCTCCTGATTCTGATTTGTTTTAATACTAAGAGAATGTTTGAAATGGCACAAGCGGTGGGGGAAATACTTCAAGCCGTGGTGGCTGCGACATTGGAGTTCTAGAGGCAAACATCAAAAGATAGCTTGAAAGACAAACCAAAAACATTTAAACCAATAATTCTTTACATTTGTGTTTTTATTTTATTGTAGTCTTCACAATGAAAGCAAGAGGATTGGGAGAGAGAAAAGATGCTTGTAAGTTCATTTTAGTTGTGCAATTTAAAATGAAATCAAAAGGACTTTCTCCTTTGCTTTTAAGATCAACAAGCAAGCCATAGATCTGTGACTCAAAAAAATTAGTGACTAGAATCTACGTGCCACAGTCAGTGCCCAGCTGTCTCGTGTTGTTGAAATAAAAGAAAAAGAAAATGAGCAAGATTTAATAAGCAGGATTATAATTAAGCTACAATGATCCAAATACCCACCTCTTCATTTAGGTATTGGACATCCTGGACACGATTGAAATGCTAGAAACAAAACCAAAGAGAGAGGTCTGCAAGTGATAGTAATTTGGCCACAGAGGGAGATAAATGAATAAATGGGCCTTTGAAACATCACTGCGGTCAGAATTAGGAAGAAATGGTTGCAGTTGTACACATGTGGATTGCAGTATCAGAGTTATGGAACATCTAATGACTTGATTACTCATTCTTTTTATTATTACTATTATTTTTAAGTCTCCTAGCAATAATATTTTGTAGCCTGGATAGGTTACCTTTGTTCTTATTCCGTTTTGAGTCTGGCAGTTCAGTAGGGATTCTACTGTGTTACACAGCCCCAATGCCTTCAAGGAGGAATTTGTTTACGTGAAATTTGGGTGGCTAGGGTGTATTAGGTTTTTCTCTCACCATTCATTTTGGTAGATTTTCAATTCATCGAAACACAGTAAGTGCTGGGTTCCTTTAAAAGCCTCTTAGGTTCCTTTTATGGAAAACAAACCAACCAACCTCTGGGCATGATCAGAAATTTTGGAATTCTGTTCTCTGAGTGATAAAATAGTGAATTGAATTGAGATATCAAACATCAACCACCCCGCCCCACTTCCCTCTACCACATCTCAATCTATCGTTCTATGTCCTCTTCTCTCCATCTTCATCTATGGGGGTAGGGAGGGGGGAGAGAGAGAAATTAAAAAAACAAAGTCCACTAGGGGACATGTTGCCTTAGTCATTGAATTCACAGTGGCCCTGGAAATAGTGTTCCATATCCAAGGACAATTTGTACTGTATATACTGTAGAGAGATTCAAGAATTGCCCTGTCAAAGCTCCCTCATATTGTTCTTCTGGGTATTAGAGTCAAAGGAGGCAGCCTGAATTTTCAGAGGTGTAACAGGACGAATCCTACACTCCCCCCCACCCCCTTCACCCGCAGCCCCTACCATTCAACCAATATCTGAACAAGGCAGCTGGAAGTTTCTGGGTAAAGGGAATTATTTTTCTGTTTCATATTATTAAATCCAGAATCTTTTCATTTGAATTTTATTAAAAGACTGGAGTGAGCATTTCCTTTAAAAGGTTCCAGAATGGGGCAGTTTGAATGTCAAAACCTTTCTCTGGTTATCAAGCATTTAACCATGATAAAGAAAGGACAGGCTTTTAAGTCCCTGGACCAGCATACCTCAGTGACACAGAAACTTCAAATAGCAGGAAAGTAATCTTCCAGTTCCACTGAGACAAAATTTCTAAGAAAGAGGATGGGATTATAAACTACCGAGGGCAGCTCTGGGCTGGTTGGAGAGAGAGAGAGAGAGAATAACTAACAATAGAAGCATAGGACCACAGAGAAGGCTAGCTGTTTCTCCAGGAGGAAAGACTAGCCATAAAGCATTTTGGCTCAAAATTTCCAAAGGTTAAATTACTGTGTTGCCTTTTCTGTCCTGCAGTTTTATGAATTTTTATATATTGCTCAAGAGATTTTCTATCCTCATTCCTAGCCTGACCATACAGTTTAGGGTGGGGTGGTATCTACTTCATAATATGGGGGGGGGGGTTAAATCAATTGTGCTTTTAAAGTGATTTCCTGAACATACACTCGTATCACCTTTCATCCAGTGTGTTTGTGAAAATGATTATTGTCAAGGAACGCGTTTGATTTCTAAGCAAGCAAAGCAAGTTATATAGAGTTTAGCAGCCACTAAAATTATATAATGCTGGAATTTCACAGGCTTAGAAATTTAAATACTTTTAAATATCATACAGCTTTTCTTCTAAAATGTCGTGTCTTCTCCATGATGGAGTGAAATATAGAGAAATCCTTAAAACAGCATTAGATTATCTTCTATATTTTTGTTTAAATGTTGAATACTATCCTTTACAAGGGCTGGAACAACAAAAGCTTCAGTCACTTACAGGGGCTTCCTACATGCACGACACCGGGCTTTGCGCTGTATATACCTTATTTTAAACATCTGCCTTCCGCAGATATTACTATACCCATTTTACAAATAAGCAACCGAGGTTTGCAATGTTTGAGCAACTTATCCAGCCTAAATGATTCAAAATCTAAACTCTGATCTGTTGTCCCTGCTATTCCGCCAGAAATGAACTACTTAAAAGAGTTTCACTCATTTCACTCACTTTATAGCTAGGAGATTCACCTTAATGGATGGATCCTTGAGAAAACTCCTCTCCCCTAGTACCACCGCCCCCCGGCCCCCGCCCCACACCCCACATCGCCATTTGTCTTGATTTGCTTAGCCATGAAGAACTCAAACAGAAATGCCAAGAAAACAGTGTCTAGGTCATTTATTGGCAGCTATGGTTTTGGTTTACTGCTTCCTGCTACTCACCCTTCCGCTTCTCCAAAGACAGCCAGTGGGTTCTGGCACTTACTCTTCTTTCCTAGTTGCTCTGATGCTCTGTGATTGAAACTAGCAGCTCCATGGTGACCAGGAAAAACAAACGAGCCCCATAGCCCATACCAGCCCTGGGAGCACTTACCGAACAGATTTTGAAAAGCAGTGAACTCAGTTTAGCTCCAGAGTTCCATCTGGAAATTGGCACTGATAGTAATATTAGCAGCATGTCCTGCCTGCCTTCCACCCAAGTATTCTGCAGCACCAGGCAAATGTTCAATCGCTCTGGATTTCTCTCTGAAACATGTGAGCATTATGATATTATGATGCTTATTTTACTGACGGGGACTCCCAGGCTCACAAGGAGAAGTTACAATGCACGCATTCCCATCTCAGGGTCAGTTGACTACAGAGCCGATTTGGAAGGGCATTGTTGCTTCAAAAATATACCCAGTTATAGAGGTTTTCAAGGATCTAGGTTTGGTTTAAGAGGACTTTAAAGCCATAGCTGGAAGAACAAGGAAAAATGAAAGCTGTATAAAATATTATATGAATTTGAGTCCTTACTCAACCAAGAAAAGTGATGCCTCAGAATAGAAATACCAGTGTATCTTATTTTAATTTAATAATATCCTTCCCATTAGACTAGAAGCACATGGACGCAAAACATATACAGCTATGTGAAACCTTCTGAGCTTTCTTAGAGAGGGAATGAATAAATTACTCTGGAGGTAGATTTGAAAGGGAGTGAGCTAGGATCCCACTGACTTATATATAGATTGATCACCTCCTAGTTGTACGGGAGTTGTGAAATATTGAGGAACTCATCAATCTATTGTCCTGGTACTATTTTATGAAGGTAATCTTTATTTTACTCTGCTGTTCCTTTAATTTTCTAAAGATAAGTTCAGGCTCTAAGATCAGGTTTTTTTCCTGGGCTCTAGAAAGCTCCCTAGTAGCCTGGCATGAGGTGAGCAGAAAGATTAAATCTTAGACTTTGGGAACTAGACATTAAGGACTAAGTTCTGGAAGGTAGGGGAGAAGTAAGTAATAAATGCTATGTTTTTTGAGTTTTGACTGTGTTTAATAACTAATTAAATAAAATAAAATAAAACATAAATGATTCCTTTTCTTTTACCTGGGAATAAATATGCATATCTAGCATCAAAGCAGGGCCAAAATTTAAAATTTTCTCCAGGTTCAATTGAAATGGTTTTCTTCTTCCTTTCATTAAATTAAAAATCCCCAAAATGCAAGAAACTCATGCACTTAGTGAAATGGTTTCTAAACATTTTTCATTAAGTGCTGCATCCTAAAAAATTTTTAAGACTACACCTCTAATGTTTGAATATTTATAGAGCACATTCAGAACAGTAGAAAAATTAAAGGAAGAGATGACTAACATTTTAAGATAAATTTTATTTTACTTAGTAGTGATGCACTGTTGAGAGTAGATGTCAATTTCCAATAGCAATTTCTTTTGCTGATGCCTTCTTATCAGCCATTACTGTTTAATGACTTAGTGTGGCAGACAAGGGAGTTCATCTAAAGAATAGGGAATTTGCCAGTGCTGGCATTTTCTTATTTTCTTATATTTATGTGTTTTTAATACCACATTCATTCTTTGCAGGAATTCTTTCAAAACACTTGTTTATCTTATGAGTTTTTTTTGAAAATGAAATTACATAATTCAAAACCACAGTACACAGAGGGCAAAAAAGGGAGGCACCACATCAAGCCTTCCACACTGTGGACACCCTATTTTGTTTCAAGAGACATGGTGATTTTTTCCTGTGAGGTGAATGAATAGCAATACAGAGATCAATTAAGAACATGAGTGTCAATCCATACTTTAAATATTAATATAGTTTGATTTCTTTTTTTTAATTAGGTCTTATGTGTATACACACACACACACACACACACAAATTAATGTAAGTACATATATCTTCATCCTACATCTCAATTGTTAAAAACATTCACACTCATTCTGCGTTGTGACATCCCATGTTGGAGACCACTCACCAAATGTAAGGATGATAATGACATCAGTAGTAGCATATATAAAACAATAACTACTGTTTAATGAATACTTCCTAAGTGCCAAAAACTGAGCTGGGCAATTATATAAATTCAACTCTTACAATATCCCCAGGCAGTGGTTTTATTACTGAGGCTTAAAAAGAGAATAATTAGGCCCAGAATGGTTGAGTGATTTATCCGAGGTCATACAGTAGGACCAAAATACATTGTAATCCATGAGACTGTATTTTTTTCTGAGAAAGAGAATTTAGCTGAGAATATGCATCTTTTCTAACAAAGAATTCTCTTCAGTGGAGGGTCAACTTTATGCAATAACTGAGTCAGGAATCCTGACCCTTCTAAAACTGCCCACCTACCTGTTACAGTTGGAATTCCCTTAGTTTTTCTTTCACAATTAAAGAAATGGTAACATCCAGACTGACTTGTTTACATTACCATGTGAACAAGAGATACCTGATACCATCCTCCACTAAAAACAGAGGAAAATGCAGGACCAGAGGCTTCTGGGTACAGAAGGTTGGAGGAAGTGCCAGAGAGCATAAAAGGACACAAGATGGAGGATTGAAGTCTTGAATGCAATCTATGCCTATATCCCACTTTTGCCTGAAGCCAGCTCTACAAAGCAAATATGTTGCAAATTCTATGTCCTTGTGTATCCGTTTTCTTGTCCTATGTTATTTGCCTTTCTGTGTAAACCTCTGGTCACCCTCAACTCTCAACTCTTCTTTTATCAAATGGCCATCAGGCTGCTAGCTTCTGTGGTTCTGTGGTTTCTCCACTGTGTTTTCCTCAAATTCCTCTTGCCCTTTTTGTCTCCTTGTCATCTGTCCACGGGAAGGGTTCTTCTAATTTTAGATCCAAATTAATTTACATTTCCCACAAACCTGATATTTGTCTCACTTCTCTTATAAATTATTTACACTGGAAAGGCTGAATCATGAGACTGAAACTAAAAATGTTATGTTCATGTGTTGATTTTTAAATGGATGCATAGATTCTATTTTACTCCCTACATATTTTTTCCCTCCATTTGCCTTTGTGGATTTGACACCCTTTCAAATTAGGATTGGGAGGCTATGCCATTCTTCACATTTATCTGCCAGTCATAGTGACTTTTTTCCCTCAACAACTAGTGTTCAAAGGATCTACTGTGGGCCATTACCTGAGACTCAGCACAGGATATGTAATAGAAAGGCAAAACTTGCTGTAGTCTAGAAATTTTCTAGAGGTGATAGAGAAGCCTATCACACAAAGCAAAGTTCACCGGGTGTCCTCGGAGGGGACGATCACATTTGATTGGGAAGACTGGATGAAGGTAGGATGGAATATGCTAGAGACACTTCTTGTCATGGCTGTTTAGCTCCCCCAAAACACAAAGGTCCACTATTTTCTACATGCTAACCTCTGGTCCTTGTCTTAGAGAGTTGGTCCAAACAAAGGTGAATGCGTGATCCAAGCTAGAGCAATAAGTATCTTTTCCCCCAGATTCTGCTGTTTTAAATTGAGCAGCAGAAACTAGGAGTTGTTTGAATCCTGTGCAGTCCTGCAGCTAAGTACTCAGGCTCTCATACCAGTTTGAATTCAGCACTGCTCTGCCACTGACTAGTGCTGTAATCTTTGGAAATTTATTTAGCTCTTTGTCTTTAGTTTTTTAATTCGGAAAACAGAAAAAATAATGTAAACTTTCTCCAACAGCTGGTATGAAGTGTAGATAAGGGAATTCATTTAAAGTGTGACATATTGTATATTCAGTAGATGTTAGGTTCATAAGGTTATTTTGACTGTCATTGTTATTATTAAAGAAATATCTCCTGAACATCACAGCTAGGTCCCTGAAGCAACCGAGGGCCCCCCTTCATCAAGGATTGGTCAATCATCAACTCTTGGGTGCCTGGGTGACTCAGTTGGTTAAGCTTCAACCTTCAGCTCAGGCTATTATCCCAGGCTTCTGGATCAAACCCCACATTGGGGCTATCTGCTCAGTGGGACCTGTTTCTCCCTCTCCCGCTTCCCCCTGCTTGTGCACATGTTCTCTAATAAATGAATGGATAAAATCTTTTTTTAAAAAAAATCAACTCCTTTCAAGATTTCTCTGTATTCTTTTCCATGGGGGGAAAAAGTAACTTTTTCTGCTGAAGCTAATTCTGGATTGATTTTGTTTTACTTGAAACTGAAAAAAAAAAAAAAAAAGTAGATCTACTAAGGCAGTGGAATATATTTTGAATTTTGCTTTTTAATTTTCTTTCTGGCTATTGCTATTGTTGTTCCTTGTGGTCATTTTTAGGACATTAAAAAAATTTTAAGTCAATTTTCTCCACATTTTGGGTGTATATCCACATGCATTAGCAAAATGTGTTAACTTTATAAACTTTGTGACACAGATGGCAAAATAAAACAAAAAACAAAAAACAAACAGATGGCTGCAGATGACCTAAATCTGTAATGGAAACTTATGCATGTGTATGTATATGGTGACCACATTCTATATATCACTCAAAATTAGAAGCTTCCTTATGTTGCACTTCCAGGAAAGTCGTACATTATGCAGAAAGGAGAATACATATGATGTTCAGAGTGATCCACATATGACTGCCTTTGAAAAGTGGTAGGGAGATATGGCTATAAGATGAAAACTAGTGGATAAAAAATAATTGATTTATATATACATACGTGTATGCATACACAGATCATCAAACTAAATCTATCTTATAGTTGTTCTAATGGAGTTGTATTGAAATAAGTGGTTATTGTGGTCAGGATTTTTGTCCTAGAAAACAACCTTTAATAGCTAAAAATAGTTATGCAGAATTCTATAAGTAGAAACAGTACTCTGGTTGGGTATTTATGAAATAATTTCATCAATCACTTTTTATTATTTTAATTAGGTATTATCATACCATTCATGAAGGAGTCATTCCTTCATTATTATGAAATTCCTTTATGAAGTAGTCCAGGACTGACTTTATCATACTCCAGCCCACAGTTTTATTTTTCTCTTGTTCATTTATTTCTCTAGATCTAGCTTCAAGTTTTATCAAACAGAAATGCTAACCAAAACAAAATAAGAAATTAAAAGCATGAAGTTTTAGAAAAAAAGCGCAGAGTTTATATTTATCAGTAGATAATTCTATTGTATAAATACTCCAGAAGAGAGATTGTATTTTAAGAATCCTGGCTGTTTCAGAAACAAACAATAAGAAAAAACCCAAGATCAACCATTGAAGTTATGTTTGGACTCTTTCTCTGGTGATGGAAAAGATCCCAACATAAAAGTCATTAAAATAAAAATGAGATTTATTGGTATTAGTGATTATAAAGCCCATATGACTGCCTTGAACTCCAACTGGTTTGAGGTGGTGAACATAGCTACCAAGGTCACCTCATACCTTTATTCTGCTGTCTCACATGCCAGAGTTACCCTGACTCCATGCAATTATTCTAGATCACTAGTTCTTGATGCATGGACCTCAGTGAGATGCTGTCTGAAAAAGGGTTGGGCAGAGAGAAAGGCTAAGGGCTGAAATGCTGTGAGAGAGACCACTGATTTGTACCTTAAGTTTCCTTTTTTCTATTCCTTCTTTTTGGTTCCATATATATGTGGAGATCATGCAGCAAAAATATCTGTTCTTTGTCAAATGCTGAGCCCCCAGCATGATGCCAGATATGTGGGGGCACATATGGGAATTTGTGAAGATGAGTAGGTGATCTGTGCCATCACAAGACTTCAAGTAGAGAAGCCAGAGGGTCAACCCTTCCTCTCAACCTGGAAACTCAAGCTACATCCTTCATAATGTAGCCACAAGTTTCTGTAGAAATACCAGATAGAGAAACTATTAAGTATGTATTGGACAAAATCATAATTAAAATTTTATTTATTTATTTTATAATAATTAAATTTTAAATTCCCATCTGAAAAAGGAAAGTTTATTGACAGTAACCTATCTATATTATGTTAGAGTTGATTGGATCACACAGCCTTGGATTAACCCAGTTTTCAACATTTCATGTTTTGTTATTAAACAAGTGGGACATATATTTAAAAACACAAATTTATTTCATACTGGCCAAGTGCTCAACTTACTGTATTCAAAGTTCCACAAGTTATGTGGAACTAAAAGAAAATAAATCCTCCCATAATGCATTTTAAACAATGTTAGAACAATTTCAACAAATATGAAGTAGCATGTTGCTGCTAGAAAATAAAAATATTTTTACTCTGTAAGGATGTGGTTACCCTGGAACACACAAAATCCTGTCTTAGACAATAACTTACTCATAAAGAAAATTTAGAGAGAGATCTTTTACTCCATGGGAAAAAAAATATCCAGATTTAAATGACTTCAAACAAAGGAAGTTTCTCTAAGTTAGCCAAACTCAAAGCATTCAGCTTGCAAGATGGGTTAATTTTCTAAAGGAAACCACTTTTCTTTATATGGGATTCCTTTTGCATACACATTCAGAGCTTCAAAGGAACAATTTTGACTATATGAAGCCGTCAGTAGCATTTTTCCTGTTTGACTATATCTTTATGCTGGAAAAAAAATCTACCCCTCCCACCTAAGGAATGTAGAACTACATTAAAAAGTAAAATTCTTGATTTAGGACTGTCAGCCTTTTTTTGGATAAAACTGTCAAAGATTTTACCTTAAAACAGCAATGTGATATATGAGAAAGATGAAAAGGCAACCTTGCTGTGCAGAAATTTAAATATTCAACAGCAATACATGGTTGTAATCTGTCTAGCTGGTATACTGCCTATACATTAGGGCCTCTTGTGTTGGGCTGCACAGTTACATAGAATAAAACTCTGGAAGGCTTGGCTTTCCTGCAAGGGAGTGTCGCCTCACTGAGGTACAAATGTATTGAATGGGCAGAGAGACTTTGGGAACCTGTCATATATTAACCTGGTAAGAATTTAAAAAATGCTATTAGAAGAGTCAAATATTCATGAATTTCCTAAATTTATTTCCTGGTCATAAGTTTCAAGTGTAGAGTATCTGAATAATTCCATTTATAACTTATTCTGGATTTATTCTGCATTCCTCCCCACCACCCGATGACACCCCACCCCCAACAAACCGACCACAGGAGAAGCTTGGATTTGCTATCAGTACAATGCTGATCATAGTCAAGTACATGAGGGGCTTGTTGGCTGTCCTTTATTTTCATGCTGTGTAATACTAAGGGTATAAAAACCATGTTTCTGACTGGCTTTGTTGTAGGTTATATTCAGATATGAAATAACAATTGTTCACGTGTGTGTGCTCTGCCTTCATAGTTCCTCTTTGAGTAGCTCTGTTAACAGATGGCCACTTTAATAAATTGGAAGAGACGAATACAAATATTAGTTGGCTCAACGTTCCTAAATCCATAAGCATTAGAACGCAAGCTCTTACAGGGTAGGAATTTTCGCCTGCTTTGCTACTCCCACATCTCCTCCAAACTACAGTGCCTGGCACATAGTAGGTGCCCAAAAAATGTAGGTTTAGGAAATGAGTAAATGAACTACATATAAGTATTCTTTTGTTTTTGCAAGATCCATATGGAAAAGAATTATGAGATGATGCTTGGAAAATGTCTTCCCTAAAGGTCATTTACAAAATATGCTAAATTAAAGATAAACACGAGTTTCCTTTCATTTTCCAAAGCTGATTAATAGTGACTTTCTTGGACATGATGTTGAGAAAAACTCCACAACTCATCCAAATTTGGTGAGAAAGAGTGCCATGATCAGTTGATGGCGTCCTCTACGGGGGAAGGGTGGCCCACATGAAAAACATTTGCAGTTCCTGGGTTGTTTTCCCACCTTGCTGGGCCTATACTCTTCAGATTTTGCTGTTCTTAGGATAGCCACTCATCTGATTAAATGAATACCACTGATTATAGATGTATGTTGATCCTAAAGGTTTATACAGGTATTAGTTCAATTTCCTTCTCCCTATAAGATTCCGTCATGTTTATATATTACTGAAACAGAGGTCTCTTTCTAAGAAACCCTCTCGACTGTAGAAACCTACTTTCTACTTGACTGTGCAAGGGGGCATAAGATTCTGTTCTGTGCTACCAGTTCCAGGAGTATATTAATGTAACACCCATTGGCTTATAACACATTCCCAGGGCTCCAACCTCATTTCAGCAAAATTTCAAGGCTCCAGGCTAGTTGTCCAAGTCTGTCGAAACCTGCTTTCTTATAATGCATTTTCTGTTTTTTGTTTTTGCCAGGATGAACAAAACTGATTTTCTTCAGTTGTCACGTGGAACAAGATTGTAGAGGGAGAAAAAGGTTTTCCATATTTTCATTTCTTATAATAGACGCAAGCGATCAGGCCATTGGTTGTGTGCTTAGGGAGAGGTTTATGTTTCCAATATTGTGCAGCACACTTGTATCTCAGCAGATCGGAAACAGTGCTAAGGTCAGCAGGAAGGTTGGCCATTATGCTTAATTCAGATGGAGCCAATAAGCTATTGGCACCTTGGGAACAGCAGTCCGAAAATCCTAATTCCTTTAGAAGTGTGGCCTCCCTTTTAGGTGGTATTGAGTGATTCTCACAGGCTTCCTTGGCATTTCTAGACATGTTGCGGGATGTGCTGCTGTTAAATTCTCAGGTCATGTTTGTGAGTGTGCAGCACTGATAGGGCCCATGTATGCCACTGCAGAGCTGGTTCTGCCAACACGGCTTAGCTTTGACCTGCTAAGTGATTCAGACTATTTATTCAGTCACAGGGTTGAGTCTCTAACTTAGAAAACTAAAACTGAGGCAAAATACAGCAGATCACAGAGTGGTTTATAACCATCTTAGCCTCTAAATTCAAACCAGTATTTTTTTTTTATCAGAATTAGATCAGTCCTGCCAGCTCAATTTTCCTTTAGCAAATGTTATTTCTATGACACTCTAGTGTTTTTATTTCCACTGACATTGACTCAGACTACATAAAGCTATAGTACATCTGCACACTTTTGATATGAAGAATATTTTTCCTTTATTTTTAGGACCTAAATTTAATTTGTGTTTTAATTATATCCCATATAAATGTGGCTCCAGTCTCCAGAATGGCCTCCTTTCCCTTTACCACCCACAAGAACAAAAATGGCCTGTGGGAAATTTAATGGATCCAACTGGTAAAAAGATTAACCTGGGAACAAAGGCAGCTTGATCTACTGCTATTTCCCTGGCTTGTATTTGCAACAGCTCATAATGTTTATCTCACAAAAATGGGCTCCTCAGATCCCACCAATCAGATAGATTGACTGTGAAACTCATGCCATTTATGGTCCTAGTAAGGTAGCCCCAGACTCTGGGGCTTGTGGTGTAGAAGTAAATACTACTTGTGGATCAACCTGAGTTCAGATGTTTTATTGGCATTGGAAGGGTGATCCTCATTCTGCTCTTATAGGTGAAAGCAGCACTCAACTAACTTTCCCTGTTGTTGCTGATATGCCACCGTGTTTCAGAATCATCTGGGGCGCTTGTTGGAAAAGCAAATTCTTGATCCTCACTGTATCCCAGTACTACATTACAGGTCCGTAACTGCTGTCTTCAATGCAGCTGTGTTGGCACACAGCTGTAGAAAGCCCAGAGAGAAAGATGCAGCTGCTCATTTACCTGATATCAACCAATACTTGATCTTGTTTTACACTTGGGATTGACATTCAGCCTTCATGCACAAATATAGCTAAACAAGCTATTAAAAATATTTCCAATCAAGTTGCTAAATAGCCACTTCCTGGAGCTCTGTGAGCACCCTGTTTCCACACCAGCCTCTTCCCTGGAATCTCTCAGGCCGCTTTCCAACCCACACTCCAGCAAGTAAGGGTCTATGCCAGGCATAACAGAGTCCTTCTCACTCAGATTTTCTCACTGTGGGCCCTGATGGGAGACTTTATTACCATGGCTATGACAATCACATCTTTGGTGGCTAATCATCAATTCTCATCTTCTGGTCATGTCTTCTGAGCTTAGAGCCCAGCTCTGAATATCTAACTGTCTGCCTGGTGGGCGTTTCATTGGCAGGTCTGTTGCCAACCAAACCACAACTGTGTCAAAAAACAAATTCATCATCTTTCCGTCTAAATTCAGCTCCTCCTCCCAACTTCTATCCTGATCCCTGATTCTTATTCACTCTGCTACCCTTTGCCCAGTCAACTGAGCGTGAAGCTGAGTCATCCCTGAGCCTTTGCACTCTCCATTCAATTAGTCATCCAATTCGTTGAATTTTACTCTAAAATTTATCTTGCATCCATCATTTCCTTTCCATTTCCACTGCCACCACTTTACTGCAAACTCATTGCCTCACTTTTAGATAAACAATAATTTCCTTACTTATCCCAGTCTTTTCCTTCATGCCACCTCCAGATGAGTCCTCTTAAAACATCATTTCGATCATGTCAAGTTTCTACTCAAATGCCCTCAACTGGTTACTTCCCTCAAGGAAAAAACCAGTTGTCTTAGATTGGCACATAAAACTTGTATAATTTCCCCCAAAATGTTTTACCCCTCTCCAGCCTCACCTCTGGTGGCAGATATTTTATTAGATATTATAAAATTTAACTACAATCGTTACCATACATATAATAAATTAAACTCCAGCAGGGAAGTGCTCAAGTGATGAAACCAGGGTAATAACCCAGTTTCCCTGACTCCTTCCACCACACCACATTCTTGCTAAGCCTTCCATAGAAACTCCAGATATCTTTGCCAAATATCCCCTTTGTTTTTTTTACTCCTTACTGTGTTTCTGTTATGGATGCTGCATTAACCTTTCTCTTCCCTTCCCCTCATCATTCTAGAGACTTGTTCTGATTCAATTATTCCCTAATCTATCTTGTCTCATTACATCGAGGATATTCTATCATTCTTGGTTGCCCAGTTGAAATTAGGTTAGAGTCTTTTTTTTTTTTTAATTTTTATTTATTTATGATAGTCACACAGAGAGAGAGAGAGAGAGAGAGGCAGAGACACAGGCAGAGGGAGAAGCAGGCCCCATGCACCGGGAGCCCGACGTGGGATTCGATCCAGGGTCTCCCGGATCGCGCCCTGGGCCAAAGGCAGGCGCCAAACCGCTGCGCCACCCAGGGATCCCAGGTTAGAGTCTTTTATATATCACCCACAGCTACCATACTTTCTCATAGCTGAAGACTTTGTTTCCTATTTTATTGAAAAGCATTGAAGCAGTCATAGAAGGGCTTCTCTGTAACAGTGGTTCTCAATCTGGAATACACCTCAAATCTGCTCCATACTTAAAGAATAGAAACAAAAGGGAGAAATAGGTTAGTCTGGAATCCAGACCAATTAAGTAATAAACTCAGGGTGCTGAGTAGAGGAGAAACTAGGCATTAATATTTTAGAATATCATATAGGTGAGAACCACTGTTCTACAAATGCCCATCACCATCTTTATCTACCTGTCTACATCTATTCTCACATGCTCTGCTGCTCCTTAGATGAACTCTGTTCTCATGGTTGAGGCCAGCCCTTCCACTTACACACAAGATTCATCCTCCCTCATCTACTCATGGACAGCACCTCAATATCTATCCACACTCCCGCATTCTTATTAATATGCAAATATGCTATGTTTTCTACTATTTGGAAAAATAATAAGTGAACTAAAACTCTCTTGACTCTCCATCTCCCAGTTTGCATCCTATTTCTCTGCTCTCCTTTACCACAAATCTCTTTCTTACCTCTATATGAGAATTATTCTTCTCATTGTAGTGATTTTCATCTTGTGAATTCATATGATAATTTTCAGTCCTTACTTGACTTAACATCAGTATTTAACTCAGTTAATCATGCTTATTGCCGTGATAGGATTCCTATCTTTGGATTATAAACCCCTCATTCATCGCTGGATTTCCTCTTACCTCATTGGGTGTTCCCTTTTAGTCCCCTTTGGTCCTCGGTCCTCATCTCCCCATCTCTAAATATTGGAGTGCACCTGGGACCAGTCTTGGACTTTTGTTCTTGGTATTTCCTTGGTGATCTCATCCATTTCTTTTTAAACTCTTTTGGAGTTCAATTGAAATAAAGTAAACTGCGTATGTTTAAAGTGTACAATTTTGATCAGTTTTGACGTATGTATACACTGTAAAATGATCACCATTACAATCCAGATTACAAACATTTCCATCTTCCCGCAAATATTTCATTTCCCTTTGTAATCTTATTGTCTTTCACTGTAATCCACAGGTAACCATTCGTTTGATAACTGTCACTAGAGATTAGTTGACATTTTTTGGTTTTTATATAAAAGGAATCATATGATATGTGCTGCTTTTTTTTTTTTTTAAAGCCTGACTTCTTTCATTTAATACAATGATTTTGGGATTCACCAATGTTGTTGTGTTTTTCAATAGCTTGTTGCCTTTTACTGCCAACTGTTATTCCATTGTATGGATATGCCATAATTTATCCATTTAACTGTTGCTAGATCTTTCGCTTGTTTCTGATTTGGCACCATTACGAATAAAGCTGTTATGAACATTTGTGTAGTCTTTGTTTGAACCTATGTTTTCATTTCTCTCAAGTAAATTCCTAGAAGTGAAATGATTGGGTTTTATGTTAGATGTATGCTTAACTTTTTAAGAAACTGCCCAACTGTTTTAAAAATGATAGTACCATTTTATATTCCCATTAGCTGTGTATAAGAACTCCTTCAGTTACTTATGTCCATGCCAAGATTTTATACTAAGGCAGCCTATGCCCTGAGATCTAAATCTGGCTTGCCACTTGTTTTTTTAAATAATAAAGCCATGCCTATCTATTCCGTTATCATCTATGGTTGCTTTCATATTATGACGCAGAGTTGAAGTTTTGACAAAGAACATATGGCCAGTGAAGCCTAAAATATCTGCGATCTTTATACAGAATAAGTTTGCTGACCCCTGCTTTATATGGTCTTTTTTTTTTTTTTAACTATTCTAATGGGTTATAGTGGTTTTTAATTGTGGATTTAATTTGTATTTTCTTGATGACTAATGAGATTGAACATCTTTCTATGTGCTTGTTTGCCATTCACTTATTTCCTTTTGTGAATCTTTTTAAATTTTTTTCCATTTGCATTCTTTTTGTCACTTCATTCTGTTGTGCTTCTTATTGAAGTGCAAGAGTTTCCTGTGTACTTGTGAAACAAGTCCTTTGTCTTATATATATAATGTGAAATTTCCCCCCATTTGGTGGCTTGTATTTTAATTTCCTTAGTTACATTTTTCATAGGATAAAGCTTTTAATTTTAAGGAAGTCCAATTTATTAATTTTCTTTTTTATGGTTAATGTTTTTTTTTTAATTTTCTATCTAAAACGTCTTTGACTATGCTAAAGTTTCAAAGATTATATCCTATGTTTTAGTCTATTTGTTTTATTTGTTTAGGCTCTACTTTAGGTCCATTCATCTATGTCTTTTTTTTTACGGTATCCATTCCATTGATATATATGTCTACCTCTTGATCGTTGCCAAGCTGTCCTGATTATGGTAATTTCATAATAAGCCTTGAAATCAAATGTTATTGTTCCTTTTTCTCTCAAATTGCTTTACTATTCTATATCCTTTGGATTTCCATATATATTTTGGAAAATTTTATAATTTTTTTATTTAAAAAAAATCATGCTGAGGTTCTGGATGGTATTATGTTGACTCCACATTCAGATTTTGGAGGAATTACCATCTTAATTTTGAATCTTCTAATTCATAAACACTGTAAATATTTCCATTTACTTAGGCCATCTTTAATTTATCCCAGCAGCATTTCTCTTTTGTTTGTTTAATGTAAAGATCATGGAGATTTTTATTAGCTTAATGCTAAGTAGACAGCATAAGAGTATTTTTTGGCATTGCTGTAAATTGTATAATTTTGAAATTTCATGTTTTGGTTGTTTATTGCTAGTATGTGAGAATATAATTTATTTTTGCAGATTAACCTTGTCTCTTATGAACTTTGTCCCCTTACTAATTCTAGTTTTGGTTTTGTTTTTATTTTTCTCAAAATTTTATTTAAATTCTAGTTAGTTTAAACATGCAGTGCAATATTGGCTTCAGGAGACTAGTTCTAGGATTTACTTGGGATTTTCTATCTAAAAAATCATATCATCTGCAGATAAAGTTTTACTTTTAATTTCTGATCTTCATCATTTGAATTTCCTTTTCTCATTTTTTTTGTACTGGTTAGGTCTGCCAGTACAGTGTTGGGTAGAAGTGATAAAGTCGGCATCTATGCCTTGTTCTTGATATTAGAGAGGAAAATATTCAATATTTTATCATCAGCTATGTAGTGCTGTATATTATTTGTAGCTTCTCTTTATTTAGAGAATTTTCCCTGGTATTCCTAGTTTGCTTAGAGTTTGTTCATGAATGAATGCTGAATTTTGTTGACTGCTTTTTCTACATCTATTAAAAAAAATTTATTTGCCCTTTATTTTCTCGATATGGTAAATTACATCAATTGATTCTCAAATATGAAACAATCTTGCATTCCTGGAATAGATTCTACGTGATTACAGTCATTTCAATTTTTGTACTTGAATGTAGTGTGGCATTTTTCCTTAGCTGCTTTCAGCATTTATTTCTTTATCTTTGATTTTCAACAGTTTCATGTATCTAACCATAGCTTTCTTTGAATTTATACTGTTAGATATTTGCTACAGTTTATGAGTCTGTATATGTGTGTTTTACCAAACTTGGGGAGTTTTCAGCGATTATTTCTTCAAATATTTTTTCTCCATTTCTTTCTCCTTTCTTTATGGGACTGAATCACTCCTGTTAAATCAGTAAATATTATCACATAGATCCCTTGGGCTTTGTTTACTTTTGTTTACCTCCACACATTTTGCTTCTCCAACTTTTGAGTCCTTTTCATATGCTGCCTGCTTTTGTGTACATTTTATTGTCCTCAGGTGGCAGTTTATAGCATTTTTTCTGGAGTTTTTAGTTGTAATCAGAAAAAAAGGTTGAATTGTGGTAGATTTTTGCTGTCATAGCAGATCACATCTCCATTATCCAATTCTATGGTTTTAAATACTGGTCTATATTTGATGACTTTCAAATGAATATGTCCAATTCAGACCTCTCTCCTTCACTCCACATATTTGTTGTAACCAACTATGGACATCCGACGTCTCTAACTTTAATGTCTAATAAACATTTTAAAATACACTTGTCTAAGACTGAGCCCCTGGTCCACCTGAATTCTTAAATCTGCTCCTTCATCTTCTCAATTTATTCGGAGTCATCTTTAACATTTTTTTTTCACATGCCACATCTGAGCCATCAGCAAATCTGTTGTTTCAATTTTCAAAATATTTGAGTATTTCTGTCACCCTTCCCTCACCAACCAGCTTTGCCCATGCCATTACCACATCTCGCCTGCATTCTTGCAGTTGTAATTGGACTCATCTCCTGCCCATAAATGTTGAATTAACGGCCCACCAGCCCTAGATGGCTGAGACATTTGCACAATATTTAATTGCCAGGACTTGCCTTACAATGTTGACAAGTAAATGATTGAAAAGGTGAACATCACTTTCAGCTAATTGGGTCTGTGGTTATAAATCAGGAAGCTGAAATCCACAAATCTTACTAAAATGGGTGGGACTCTCTTCCAGGGCTCAGCCTAAGTGATTGCTGAATTAAAAAATTCTTTAGCAAAGATGTATTCATCTATATCACGCATTGGATTTGCTTTACTTACAAATGGACCACACCCATTAACTGGGAGTGTGTGCTATCCCTAAGTGGTAAGATGATATAATCAGATTGTCATTATCAAATCTCCTTCAGTTTTGTATAGTGTTTGAGAGTTTGAACTGTTTGACTGATTAATGGATTTATTAGTGAGTCTTCATAAAAATATCTACCAGAATTAACAAGACGAAGTTATAAGAATCACTTATGTAATTTCCTAACTCAAAAATGCCCATTTTCCTACTTTCTCCCTCTCCCCCATCACCAGCATTCTGGCATGTTCCCCAGAAGGTACATCCTAATCCCTGAGAGATAGAAACATTTGGGAAACTCCCCTCCAAATAATTTTTTAACTATGAAGCCCTTCTTCCCTTACCCTGACTAAATTGAGTGTCATTGGTGATAATGTCAATTTTAATGGCACTTATTAAAATGTTTACACATATATACATGCACATATATTGTCACAACACTTCTTCCAGAGTAACTTTCTCTCCGGTTCCTCTTCCTATTCTCTGTCCTGCTATCATTTCCTACCAGTTTTCTAAACTAACTTGTTCTGTCAAAAACAAACTCAGTCCAAGTCTTTAGGGTGCCCATCCATGTTTCAGTCAGCAACTTTTAGGATCCAAATTAGGTGTAATTTTGTCTCCTCTAAAAGCTTAAACACTCCAGTGACTCAGTTAGTTTAAGGCTTTTGTTATACTAGATTATCCCACATAAAGACTGTATTGTAACTAAATCAACAAAGACTTCTTTGAAGATTTTTTTGTGGGAGAATTTGATGGGAAACCATAACTCTTCCATTACTAGGAAGAGTTCTATATAATAAAGCTTCTCCCAAAATCTATTATAATATCACTTTGTTCTAGTTACAGAACTTTTCTTTCTTTCTTTTTTTTTTTTTTTTACCACTTAACTATTCTAGGCTTATAACTTCCAGAAAGACCAATGTCACAAGTTCCAAAGTGCTGTGTTTATAAGATCTGTGTTCATACAAGTTCCATATGGTTGTTTCAAAGTGTTTGAATTCCATTTTCATATCTAGAAATAAGCTCAAGATAATAAGCATTTATGAGAATTCAGGAACAAAGTAAAACAGTAAAAAATACTTTGGCTACCTTAGAAAATTCTACTTTTTATTGAAAATAAGAAAATTGTAGAACTGGGGATTGGAATCAAAGATGAATCATCTGTTGGGGCTGGTTTCTTTAGGTTGTAGGATTGTGGATACCTCTGTTCTAAAACCTACAAATTATTTTGAATATTTATATACATATAGCCCATGTTATAGTAATTAAATGCATTTGTGAAAGATACTTAAAGGCAAATAGCATAGCTACTGAAAACAATTCAGTCTAATACTCTTGCTTTATTTAAGGTCAATTACTTAAAAAAATGAATATACTATACAGTTACATTTAAGTGGGATGAAATAAAGGGTATATGACAATCAAGATTTTATGTGTCTAATGTTTGTTTACCACAATGAACTCAGAGGTTTAACTTTACATATACATATCTCCTGAAGTTTGCATTTTGAAATACTTCTCTTGAAATTATAGGAGATTACCACACAGATCTCTGAATATTTAGAAAAAAATAGTATTTATTAGGCAAATTGTATAGTTTTTATATTATCAACTTTGAATGTTTTATAAAAACATTGTTATGAAATATTGGTATTTTGTTTAGTGATGGTGATGGAAATGTATAAATGGAATCAGTTATGTTTTGGAGACAGAATTATAAGATTTTGCAATGGATTATATCTAGAAGGAGCTGATAGAGAGGGTTTATAAAGAATGACTATTTAGGTGCTAGCTTAAACATTCTCTGGTGGATGGTGACGCCATTTAATTAGATGCGATGATTAAGGAAGAAGACTTTAATACTAGGGAAGGTAAAAAATAACTTAGTAAAGCTAAAGAAAGATCAAGAAATTAACTTACATATAGTGATTTTAGTGATTAGGCTATGTACCACTCATCATGTACTGTACTGAGCATTTGCATCCATATTTTTCAGCAGTGTCAATAATTCTATGAGTTTGATGGTGCTCATTTTATAAAAGAGGACATCAGGATTTAGAGTTGTAAAAATTTTTGCCCGAGAAAGATTCCATTCATATTTGGTTAACACCAAAACCCATCCTCCTTACGATTAAATTGTTACAGATATCACACTACAAAAAGGTACTGTGTCACTTACTTATAATTTTTTAGCTTAGAGTTATGAAGATAAACATAGTAACTAATTTATCAAAAAATAAAAAAAATTTATTTCATAACAAAGAAGGATTTTCATGGTAATTCTGACTAGAGGGGTACAACCATCAACTATTTCAATACATAAAGAAAACTTGATTGATGTCAGTTGCAGATTCTACGTTACAACTTGTAAAAAAAATTAGGACATAAAATCAATGTATTATCTTGGCTACCCTTTGATTAGATCAATACTTATTGTTATGGTTTATGATTATTCACTAATAATTAATTTTAACATGTCACTTAAAGTTTGAACTAAGTATTTTGAGTAAAGTTCTGAAGTATTCAGAAAATAATTATTTCAAAATTCACTGGAATAGAGTCATAAAGCCAGATTGACAGATCTCTGGCCAAAAGATTTGACATTCTGTTCTTTGCTAAAACCAATAAACAAATTTGCCGAAACTAATAAAACAACATGGAACATTGAGAAACATCTTGACCTGATGAAACGATAGGCCTAGTTTTGCTCCTGAATCTACTGTGGGCTGTGAGCCTTTGGATAATTAATTTAAGCTCTTTGAACTTCTAAATTATAAAATAGGATGACAACTTTCACAGGTACTTGTGAGGACTAGAGAGAGTATGTGTACAGTGAATGGCAATATAATTAATTCTTATTTTTGTGAAAACTATGATGATGACAATGATAATGGCAATAATAATTTTACCTCAGTAGAAATGTGGCTAGGAAAATGGATTCTAGTGGTACAGTCTTTCATTTTGGCCACTTATAGATCATCTTTAAAGTGGTAGAAATAGCCCATACTTCACAGGATTTTTGCAAAGATTATGTGACTTAATTATACAGCAGTTAGCATTGTGCAGGGCATATAGAAAGTGTTTAATCAATGTTGCTATTGGTATTTATTGTGATATCAGGGTAGGCATAATGTTAACAATAATGGATCTTAATAGAAAATAATAAGTTCTATAAAAAACTTCTGTGAATCATAAATGATAAATTTCTTAAAGATCTTCAAATTATCTCTTAAACTTACCTCATATACCTTGGGGAATCTGCCTCAATTTCCATGATAGTAATTAACAATATTTTCACATTCTTAATTTCCATATTTGTTTCTATTTATCTTTATTTTATTTTTTTAAGGTGTCTATGGGTTTTTTTTAATAAATTAATTTTTTATTGGTGTTCAATTTACCAACATACAGAATAACACCCGTTGCTCATCCCGTCAAGTGTCCCCCTCAGTGCCCGTCACCCATTCACCCCCACCCCCCGCCCTCCTCCCCTCCCACCACCTCTAGTTCATTTCCCAGAGTTAGGAGTCTTTATGTTCTGTCTCCCTTTCTGATATCTTTAATGAATTGAAGGAATATGCTTCAATTCATTGGAAAGGAAAAGGAAAGCGCTTTTAATGACATAAAGGACAAATATAAATCACCATTCAAGCAATGTTAATAATTAGGAAACATTCTAAAATCTACCTATTATCTATCTATAATCTAATCATCTACTTACCAACCTCTTTATCATTTTTTTCATCTTTAAAAGCATTTTCTAAAAAAAAAAAAAATAAATAAATAAAAGCATTTTCTTGTAGTGCATCATTCTGTACTTCATATAATGCAATAAGATTAGTAGGTGATAGTTACCCTCATTTGTAGGTAAAAGATGAGGCACAAGAGATTAATTAAAATACCCACGTAGAATGTGAACTGGTACAGCCACTCTGGAAAACTGCATGGAGTTTCCTCAAAGAGTTAAAAATAGAGCTACCCTATGACCCAGCAATTGCACTGCTGGGGATTTACCCCAAAGATACAGATGTAGTGAAAAGCCGAGACACCTGCACCCCAATGTTTATAGCAGCAATGTCCACAATAGCCAAACTGTGGAAGGAGCCTCGGTGTCCATTGAAAGATGAATGGATTAGATAAAGAAGATGTGGTCTCTATATATACAATGGAATATTACTCAGCAATTAGAAAAGACAAATACCCACCATTTGCTTCGATGTGGATGGAACTGAAGGGTATTATGCTGAGTGAAGTAAGTCAATCGGAGAAGGACAATCATCATATGATTTCACTCATATGGGAAATATAAAAAATAGGTAAAGTGATCATAGAGGAAAGGAGAGAAAATGAGTGGGAAAAATCAGAGAGGGAGACAGAACATGAGAGACACCTAACTCTGGGAAATGAACAAGGGATAGTGGAAGGGGAGGTTGGCAGGGGGATGGGGTGACTGGGTGACGAGCACTGAAGGGGGCATTTGGCAGGATGAGCACCAGATATTATACTATATGTATACTATATGTATACTACATGTTGTATATGTATACAAGTCGAATTCCAGTAAAAAAAATATACAAAAAAATACCCACGTATAGGAAATCTATTCCATGGCTGAATATTATTTGCAAATCCATATCCTTCTCTCACTTTTTGTTAGAGTGAACCTGTTTTAATCCATATTTTACATCTACTTTGAGTCTTCCATCATATTCTATTCATTCACTCATCCATTTATTGAATTCTTCTTTTATTTACTCTGTTCACTCAACAAATATGTGCTGATGTCACATCACAATACAGAAACACTTATGAAGAACAGTAGAATAAAAATCAGAAGACTGAGTGCAGTACCTGGCTCTATCATTAATTTACCTATCTTACGTGAGTCTTCCCCATATGGATGGCCCACCAGCATCTTCTAGTTTAAAAGCTCTCTTTTCATTTGTGAAATCTTCCAAGATCATCCTATACTATAGAAGTAGTTTTCTTGTGCTTCCCTAGCATGTTGCTTCTATTTCTGATCTCATTTACCATCTATTTAATGCTGCCTTGTATAATAGTATTTGCCCTGCGTGAGATGGATTTTCACAATAGAGAATTAGGAGACTGAGAAAGGAATAGGCAGGAGGAAGAAAAGGCAAATCAGGTAGGAGAATTACATGAATTATTATGTGGAATTTAAATCCTAAAGGCAAGACTTTAAGTTGCAACAGAAGCCTTACTCAGCCTGGCAAAATATCATCCTGAGGTTGCAAAAAGCAGAGACTCACTCAAGTTGTGTCAAGTACTTAAATGATCAGGATTATTCTGAGGTAGGTGGTATGTAGGCACAATAATGGCCCCTCCTTAGATGTTCACATCCTAAACACATTGAACATGTGATACTGCATGGCAAAGGGAAATTAAGGCTGCCACATTAACTAGGGCAATTAAAGAATAGTTAACTGGAGTAGGGTTGCTAATCAGTTGATCTTGAGTGGAGAGTTGGCTCTGGATTTTCTTCATGGGCTCCATGTACTCACAGGGTCCTTAAAAGCAAAAGAGCAAGGCGGAAGAGTCAGTGTCAGAGTCAGAGATGTGAATGCTTCACTGCTGGCTTTGAAGAAGTAGGAAGGGTCTGTAAGCTAAGGAACGTGAGCTGTCTCTAGAAGCTGGGGATGTCAAGAAAACAAATATTTCCCTAGAACCTATGGAAGGAACACAGCTCTGCTAACACCTTGATTTTACTCCACTGAGACTCATTTTGGACCTTTGACCTCCAGGACTGTAAGATGATAAATTTGTGTTATGTTGAGCCACTAAGTTGGCGGTAATTTTTTACAGTAGCAATAGGAAATTAACACAGGTAGTAATAAGACTACAGGTATCTAAGTCATATATCCAAGCATTATAGAAACCCAAGAATACTGGTATAACCCAGCTTCACAGGAAGACCAGTCTCTTCGGGGCTTGAATGTGGAACAGTTTCTTCATTGACTAAAACATCCTTTGAGATCCATCTTGCTCTAGGTTTCAGTTTATCTCTAGCTTTTCCTATAAGAGGGTTTTGTTGATACTTCCTCTTGCAGTTTTTCAATAATACGAGTCAGCCTTTCTGTGTTTCTGCTTTTCTCTCTGTGTCTTTCTAATTCTAATCCCAGTGCCAACCAGCTACCTCACCCTTTCCTCACCCTTTCCTCTAGTTACTTACTGATCTTGTTGGCTATAGGCCTTTGCTGTCTGCTTTTCTTAGTGTGTTCTCAATTTTTGCCCATCCCTACCAGTAGTACTATCTCTGTCCATATGGCTGTCACCAAATGAGAGAATTTCATTGATTTAATTGATCAATATTGGCTATTGAGGTCAGCGATCTGGTACCAGGCAATTTCAGTAGTTGCTGGCCAAATTGTGTTGGCTTCTCTTGAATCAGGCATCTAACTGCTAGTATAATAACCTTGGCAGATGAGGAAGTGCCAAGAGTTACAAAACATGCCACTGAGTGAGCTTACCTAGTAGGGACTTTGTGTGTGTGTATGTTTGTGTGTGTTTGACACTTAGAGCCAAATAGACCTTTTTTATTCTTCTCTTTCTTTTTAAACAAAAGGTTAAAAAAGTATGGGTCTGGAACAATACACCAAATCTTGGTATAGCTGTGAGACTTAGGAGGAGCAGTTTAACACTGTTAAGTCCACATTTCTGCATTTATAGAATGGATACAGTTTAGTATCTACATCACAATTGTGAGGATTAAATGAAATAATCCAATTAATATGCTGGGAATATGATAAACCCTCAATAAATGCCAGATGCTATTGTTATTATTTTTATGGCATCATAGTTCTTATGAGGATTAAATGACAAATTTATATTCTTTACTGTTACACGTGAAAAGGCCTTGTCTCCTGAGTAGAGCAGATGATTGGTCCTTAGACATAGAAGATGTATCTTATATTGCTTTGGAATCACTCAAAGAAACCCATGAAGTTTCTTTGCTATTAGATGTTACCAATTTCTTCCTTCATTTAGTTAGTACTCACTGGGCATCTATTATATACCAGAATCTGTTACTAGATGCAGAGATACAAAGATTAATAGGATAGCAGTCTCTGGCCTGAAGGCATGCCACAGTGTTCAGGATGATGGGAAGGAAAAGAAAAAGGATCATGAAGACATAAGGAAAGTAGACTCAATAAACCCAAACCTGTTGATCCTAGAAATTTGAGGAGAAGAAAGGGAAGCAACAAAGACACAGTAACCTTATAGATAATTAAATCCAACTCTTTCATTTTATAGATTATGAAACTAAGATTATGTACACATGAGTATTTGCTTCAATGAACCTTCTGGACCATTTTCCCACTGTGAACTTACCAGTGTGTGAGGTTAGATTGGTTTAGAGGAAATCCACTGAGTTCTCCCTGTGAGAATTTGTCAGAGCTCAATGCATAATACCTTACTAAATGTCTACTTGCCTAGATCTTCTAGTATGGCTTACCTTGCCATTGGCTAAAATCGTGAACATGAGGCCAGCATCCAATGCTTTGAATGCTCTGAGATCGAATTTGACACATCATTATCTCTTCTGTGAGGACATGTTATAAATTATAAACATTTCCCAAGTCTAAGGAAATCTGCACATAACCATGTGGCTTTCCTCAGTTAAACATTCTACTGTAACCATTCTTTATTCTATCTTCAAAGTGTCAACTCATCATGTTCCCAAGGAGTTCATAATAATTTAATAGGGTTTTTTTTGGCCAATTACATAGTTAAAGGCCCCATTCATTTCTTTGAAAATGTGTTTTCCAAAACTAAGGTGTTAATTCTTATGATCATATTTAAGAATATTTTATATTTTCTGTTAATTAAAATTGTCTGAATGGTGTAAATTTTAGCCAGACCTTAGCATTTATTTGCAGGCCAAATTATTTAAGATATCATGTACCATACCTTCCATAACCTTACATAAATGCTTTGTTCATATACCACCTTATGGATTCCTCTATCATTATATGGACAACACTATAACAAATAGCATGTCTTAGGTTCATTTGGGAGGTTATGTACCATTGACAGAAGAATCTCTCTCTCTCTTTCTTCCTATATTTTATACATATTCAGTAAATGAAATCTTTGTATCCCTAGTCCCTAATGGGATCTAGCATCGAATAGGTTTTCACTAAATGCTTCCTGAATTGAACAGAATAAAATAGTCTTATTCAGTCATTCATTCAACAAATATCTGTATGTACCTATTATGCTTGGTCCTAGTCTATGTAGGAAGGATACATTGGTTGATAAGAAATACTTAATCACTGTTTCTATGAAACTTAAGTCTAGCAACTTATTTTTAATAAAGCCTTATAAGAATAGTGCCATTTTACAAACAAGTCTTACCCATATGATTTCTTTTCAGTGTCGAATAAGCCATGAATTCAGAAATTTTCTATTCACATAATGTTTCTAATCAAACCAAGTTAATAATAGTTATTTCAAAAGTGGCTTCCAATTCTTGCAAGGTTAGTTGTAGTCTTTGGAGCTTCATGTCTGCTATTTTTAATGGCTTTCTTCCCAAAGCAGCTTAGCCTAATTGGGAAGGGATGTGTTCTTTTTTTGATAAGGGAATAACTCTCATGAATGATAATGGGAGTTATGTGTGAACATGAAGAAAAACTTGACTCTTAATACTGTGGATTGCATAACAGCTTTTCAGAGACTGCTTTTATGATTGATTGTCTCTCCCTAAATGGCTTCCATCTATCAATACGATTGAGGAAAGGGTTGCTTTTTTTATTCTGGATAAATCTCTCAAAACAAAGACCAACTAATTATTCGAAGATTCCAAAACACACTTTAGGATAGTGTTACGGAGTGAAAACACTTCCATTTGGATATCCCATAGGAGCTGCCATTCATTAATGTTTAAAACAGATGCTTCAGTGAGCAACATATTTAATTAAATCCAAACCTGTTGTTATTATTCCAGAAAATATTATTATTAGCACAAGTTCCAAATGGAACTCACAGCAACTTCTGGTTGGAGTTTGAGAAAAATATTTTAATATCTTAAAGAATTTACTTACAGTAGAAATCACTGCAGTTATCTAGATATATATATATATTTTTTTCAACTCAAGGCCAGGATACTTGTGAGAGTACGTTAATTGCTTAAAATCGTTGCTACTTTGATAGAGTGACTGAGCAAACCAGCTGGCTGGACAGGCCACATGCATCATTATAAAATGCTGGAATGTGCACACGAAGTATCTGTCTGTGCTTCTAAAAAAGGACAAATAAAAAGAAAAAATGTCTTCAAATTTTATAACATGGACTTAAAAGATTGGCAGATGTGTCACTAATTATATAATTGCTGTCTTATGTGGTTCTAATAAAATTATTTGAAGCCCAAAAAAATGTCTAGCAGTGAATTTTTTAATTTAATACATAGTTATAACAAAAATAATTAGTATTTACTTTAAACTCAAAATTGTCAACAAAAAACCCCAAGTAATTATTTTCATAGTGCTGCATAATGAAATAAATGTGTAATTAGTGACAGATGGGACTTTTAAAATTTAAAACATAGAAAAAAATCATATCACCTGTTTTGATTATTATTTTTTTTACGAGTGAAGTTAGAATTTGTGAAAATGAGGTACAAAGAGAATTAAAAGAATTAACTATCTAAATTAATGCAATAGTCCTTTTCACATTTTCCAGAGTCCTATGACTTTTCTTTAAAGTGTCTTTGGTTTTGAAGCCCAAAGATAAGTTTAAGTCATGTGATATCCACTGTTTCACACTATTGTAAGTGTATAGCATAGGATGTCTCAGATCTTAGAAGCACCATTTTATTTGAGACCAAGTTTTAATAGCAGGATAAAATTTTAGGTGAAATTACCAACACTTATTTGTTTTGTATGACAATTTCTCCAGGCTTTCTATGTCTTTTTCTGTGCCATATCAGGACACATATATTTCTGTAGCCTATATAAAATGTCCTTAGTAATGGCTAAAATAATCAAGATGGCCTCATCTTGTCAGTCTATAAGTTTGCTGTGATTCTCTTGATTATATTACAAGCCTGTACTGAATATGAATGTTTATATGCTTTTCATCAGCGCTCACTTGCAAGTGGTTATGCATTTTTATCATCTTATTTCTAGTGTTAACTAGATATGATGTGCTCTACCAAAGAAATCTTATTCTCATTTTCTCTACCTCCTTTATCCACCGCTTCCTGGCCCTATAACTTTGGAGTTCATCCCAGCCCTTGCTTATCAAGGACAAGGGAAAGGAAAACCCTCAGGATCAAGTTAGATGCCATGGCAATGATTATAATAACATGAGTTATAAATAATAACATTTATTTATTTGATATAGAGAAAGTGAGCACAATCAGGGGAGCATCAGGCAGAGGGAGAGGGAGAAGCAGGTTCCTGCTGTGCAGGGACCCTGACATGGGCCTGGATCCCAGGACCCTGAGAATATGACCTGAGCTGAAGGCGAACACTTAACCAAATAAGCTACCCATGAGTCATGCTTTTGATGGGTTTTCTTTTATAGTTTCAGTCTTCTTTTTAAAAAAATGCACATGGAACTATACCCCAAACACGTCGTAGGAAATATGAACTTATACTGCAGGGCTATGAACTTTTGGAAGGCATGGATCACCTCTCATTTATTTTCTGTCTCTAAAGCCAGGCATAGTGGTATATTAGTAGGTGCTCAGCAAGCATTTGTTGAATTATTTGTTAACCTATGTCATAGATCATGAGGGGAAGAGAAGATAATTTCATACTTCATGTTAAGAAATGAAAATGTATGAGAAATTTCAGATATTTGAAACAATCCAATAAGTAACATTCATTTTCTGGCTGAATTTGGAACCAATTGAAAGACATATACAGGAATTAGATAGATATAAAAATATCAGTCTTCTTATTGAGAAAATTATTTTTTTCTTATAAAAAGATTACTTCTGTGACTAAGTGCATTTGCTAACACTATACTAATGTAGACTTATGCCCCAAATTGTAGTTCACTTCCAGGGGGGCAAGCCTCTTTCTGCAGGCCAGAGATTCCTCCTCTGCAGGTAGGTGGAACCTGAAGTCCCAGAAGGGGCAATGCCATCTGTGTCCAGTCTCTCCTACCAAACTCACCTACTAAATAAGTAAATCAGTGTTCCTTCCCTGGAGAAAAGGATGTGGAGAAAGTTTGGAAGTAATGTTTAAAGGAGGTTTCTAAACTTGGAAACCTGAGTAATGGGAAAAAAGAATTTCCCTCAATGTTCTCCCTTTGTTTTTGTTTTCTGTGGATAGAACTTTGGCTTCCTTATCAAAGCAATCCGCCTATTAAGAGGAGTCAGGACAATGGCAATGATATTTTATCTTTGTTATCGACAAAAGCTAGTCTGCAGAACAATTTAGACTTGTGGTCTTAAATACTCTCCTACCCTAAACTCTCTCCCAAACTGCACTACCGCACTGGGCCAGTGCCTTACCACAAGGCGGAATAGCAGGTCAGAACGTACCCTCTCCGGAGTCTGAATCTGAATCCTCCTCTTTCAAGACCAGTTTCTTTGTCAAAGTTCAGCAGAGAGATAAGTGAATCACCCTTCCTCTCTTTGTAGTGAGAGAGGGGGCAGAGATTAGCCAGAAGTGTTACACTGGTTTACGTCCTGCCACAAGAAAACACGTATTTGCAGGAGGAGCCAAAGAAAAGTTTTAGGCAAGATCACAACTGGTTTGCAGAAAGGTCACAGCGAAGAATGTATTCAGAACAGGCAGTACTAAAAAGCCTGGGAGACAAGGTAGCAGGTAGTGACTGAAATCTCAGGATTAGATAAGATGACTCAGGGAAAATATGTGAATAAAGGAATGAATAAAATAGAAAAGAGCAGAAGATAAATCCCCAAGAAATGCAACTATTTACCAGCTAGCTACAGAAAGGGGAACCCAAGGAAGCTGGGGAAAAACAGCCAAGAGAATATGAAGAAAAAACTAGAAGGGAGTTGCACAAAGGAAGGAGTGGCCAGGAATATGAAAGCTTCAGTGGTCAAATGAGATAAGGACTGGCAGGTCTCCCTGGGGTTGAGCAACGAGGGAATTAAGAACATCTGTAAGAAAAGTGTTACCAGAATAATTGGATCAGAAGCCACATTGCCTTGAATTGAGAGTTGTATGAAGGTTGAGAAAATAGAGGTGGTTTTTAGAAACTTGACTACAAATGAAAATGATAATCTGATAGTTAGATAGAAGCCCAACTGGCCACAGTCCTAAGCCACATTCCCTAACAGTGTAAGCACTCATTTAAATCATTTTTGCACTCTACCTTACTTCTATATCTTTGTCTCAATTAGTTCCAAACTATGGTGGAGTCTAGGCAGTGGGAGACCAGTGGTATCATTTGTTAGGCACATCCAAACTCCAGGAAAAAAAGGATGACTATGAGTGAAATAATTTGTGTGTGGAAGGGAAGGTGTTGGGAAAGAGCAGAGTTCCAGCCTGAAATTTTCTACCTTTCCTTTGTAGTGGGAGGCAAGATCAGCAGGAGGATGGGGCAGGAGGAAAGCAGTGGTAGGAGGCTAAAGGGACATGACAGGTTCAGAAGAGATTCTGTGAAATGTGAATGAGTATTGACTGGGAAGAAGTAGGTTATTGTAAGCACCTAATTAACGTTATTTGTTAATAGTGAATTTTTAGTGGAACATATGTACATACATTGGGAAATGACTCCAAATTCAGTCGGCTTCCCAAGGAGAAAATAATTTTGCAACTGAGACGCTTGGTTTCTGAGAAGCTAGTTATTCTGGGTTCTTTTACCAGTATGAGCACTATTCTCAGTCTTCTTGTCTCTAATGTTGACATGCCCTAGGGACTCATCCTTGACCTTTTTTTATGCCTCTACAGTCTCTCATTAATAGGTTTCATTTGCTCCCATGGCCTCAACCTAAATGCAAACAAACAGCTTCAAAACTTAAATTTAGCATTCTGACAACTCTGTCAGTTGTCACGAGGCACCTGAAACTCAACAATTTAAATGACAAAGCTACCAGGAATCCTACTCTTGCTCTCCATTTCAGTTACCCTGACCTTATATATGTTCTTTATCTCTCATAGCTCAGAGGGCTAAGTAAATCATGTTAGATGATTTTCTAAGCCAGGGTAAAACAATAATTAGCAAGGTCTGCTTGGCATTCTGAAGTCAAATATATATAATTCACAGTTACTCACTGGGCAGATGATCCATGTCACTGTTCCTCTCCTAATTGCTATATTTATGTAGATATGTACTATCCAACATAATAGCAGCTAGCCACATGTAGTCACTGAGCACTTGAAATGTGGCTAATAGCCATTTTGGGATGTGCTGAAAGAACAAAGTACACACCAAAATCCAAAGACTTAATACTGAAGCATAATGTAAGAATTTCTCATTAATAACTTTATATTGATTAAATGTCAAAGTACTATATTTATGTGTTAGGTTAAATATATTATTAAAATTAATTTTAACTATTTCTGTGTGCTTATTAATGCAGCAATTTGAAAATAGAAAGTTAGATCTATTTCTTACTATTTCTCTGTACAGATTGGTCTGGAGGTAACTAGTTATTCTGTATTTTTACCAGAAAACTAGACTTGAAAACTTTACCAGAACTAGTTATTCTGTATTTTTATTATAATTGATTTATAGAGCCACTATTACACTTAGCACATTTTATTGAAATTATGCTGGATGTGTATAATGCTTTTTGGTAATCCATCATCTGAACATTTTTCTTATAGTAGGTAAATTTATTGATACATAGTTTTAATTTGAGACCTCTCTCCAAAGCAAGTGCAGTTACTAGATCCTTTCTTGGTTAGGGAATCAGCGGTTGATGTAGGCTCAGCCAATTAGATACACCTTCCCTAGATTTGGAACTTGAAGTTGGTGAGGCAAAGAAACCTGTATCATGAGATCTTCATTCTGGTATCAGAAGACAGCCACAGCAACACTTGAGTTTTCCGTTGTCTATAGCTGGCTGTTGAGTAAGCTGAGATGCCTATTCCTTAGAAAGTCTGCAGCAGGACTTGCTGGACTCATTTTTCACCAGAGTTTTGTTCTGTTTCTGTCTGTTAGTTTCTCTTCTTCTTGCTTGTTTTCTAAGTCTAGTCTCACAGCTTTCTGTGAACTACCCAGAGTTGGTTCTGTCAGTCTCACTTCTTGAATAATCCTGAGTAGATTTTGGTACTCAATAAGAAATGCTGCTGCTTACTGTATTCTTGAAAGATGGGTAAACTAGAGAAAGAAGGTAAGGAAGATGTTTCTGGAAGAAAGCTCAATACAAAGATACAGAGGCTAGAAATGCCATGCTGTGAGGTACCACAGGAGATTGGAATTAACAGTGTACCAGATAAAGTGCAACATGCCAAGGTAGATAAGCTGTCAAGGATAAAAGCATGAGGATATTGCATATTTTGCTGGGAGGTTATTCTGTGGATGATAATGACAACTAGACTATGTTAAGAAGGGGAATGGCAAGGTCATATTTTTGATAAAGATAGACTACCCCATCAGTCAGGAATGACTGACTTGATTGCAGACAAAGAAAAGCTGATTAATAGAAGTTTAAACCTTAAGGGCACATATTGCATACCTTATAAGAAGTCTAAATGCAGTCAGTGTAAGGCAGTACTGTCTTCAAATCCCAAACTATTGACATCATTCTCCCCGTTCACCTTCTTCTGTGTACTGGCTTTTATCCTCAGGTTGATGTTTCATGGTCACAGGTTGGTCACTTCATCTATCATGTACTTACCTCAAACATCTAAATTAATAAGAGAGAGAAATGGGCAAGCTGCTATGTCTTTTATCAGGGAGAAAAGCCATTCCCAAATTCTGTATCTGATTTCCCCTTACATTTTACTGGAGAGAATCAGATCACCTACCCACTCCCAGCTGGAAGGGAAGCTGAGGAAAAGAACATCTGGTAAGGAAAAACACAAACAGAAAAACTATGCATCACACAGGAAAAAGTAGCACACTCAAAATACATAATTTAAAGAGAATTTAACAAAAGCTCTTTACAAAGAGATGATGGAAGAGTAGAGAAACCACAGAGATAGTGCATTGAGTGGGAGCTGTTAAGAGGACTGCGTTACATTCTCACCTTGCCCTGAAGGGACACATAGAAGAAGTGGCTACTGAAGCTGGAGACAATGAGAGTTGTGTGGAAAAGAACAACTGGTTGGAGTTATAGTCTTTGCTCACATAATATAGCCAGCACACAATGACTTCATGAGGAAGGAACTGGAAAAGAAAATACTCCAGCCTTAATCATTTCTCTTTGTTTCGACCACTAGCTAGTTCATTGGCTAAATCCAACTCAAATTCAGATGACACATGAGTCCATCAATATTGTTCATAGAGATCAACCTTGTGGGAGTAGAGAACAACTGTGAAGAACTAGGGATTTGGATAGGTAGATGGAAACTTCAGTACAAAGTTGCCTTGCCTGGATTAATCTGGATATGGACACATAGCTGCCAGAACAGAGGTATTGCTGAAAGGAAGAAGGGAAGTATCTGTGGTGCAAGCAGCCAATACAGTCTGTGACCTTTGAGACAGTTTAGAAATGGATTAAGATGGGAAATTTATCACAACTCCCTTTCAAGAGATGATGGGAGACAGTGACTTACTTGATGTAATTGTCTAAGGAGGATTTTATATGGGATTATAAACCTAATTATTTCTTGGTTAGCATATGCTTGTATAAATTTAAAATATTTGCTAGACTGAAAGAGTTGATGTTTCAGGTGAGTACATTTTCATCTGTCTTAAGCAAATTTTGTAAAATTTGAAATTTGAAAATGCTTTGCATTGCAATAAATCTCAATTATGTGGATTGTATTAACTAGTAGAAAGGAATCAGTTGGAAATAAAGTTAATTGCGAATTTAGTTGTTTAACAGGGGCAAGAGTCTGAACTATACTTTTTTCATCTATCTATAAGGCTGGGACATCATATTAGACTGATCTCCTTGTTCATCTGTATACCGTTAGCTTATAATTCAATAACTGCCTATGATCACACCTACCTTCCTCCCATTCCCCCATCATCATCCTTAATCTCTGAAAACCACTAATTTGTACTCTAAAATTTTGTTATTTCAAAATGTTATATAAATGGAACCATAGTATGCAATGTTTAAGAATGTTGTTTTTTATTTTTTCCACTCAGTTTAAGTCCCAGAGATCTATTCAATTTGTGTGTATCAATCGTTCACTCCTTTTTATTGCTCAGTCGTGTAAGGTACATGGGTGACTTTTTCAGTCACACTATTCTTCAGTTAATTATACTTTTTAACTAATTAAGTGTATTGAGTATTTGTGAACTAGTTGCCTAGGTGAAATATATGTTTATCTACATCCTTGTTATTCAAAGTGTGGTGGGCAGATTAGTAGCCTCAACATCATGTGGAACTTGTTAAAATTGGGGCTCTCAGGTTCCTCCCAACCTCCAGAATTAGAATGTGCAGTTGGACAGGACCCTCAGGTGACTCATATGAGCAATAAAGTGAGAGAAACACTGATCGATATCACACTGAAGACATTAAACAAATGTAGAGCTTATTTGAGGGTAGTCCCTTGCAGATTATAAAGTTGGATTTCTACTGTATTCCTTGGAAGTGATTTAATTATTTTCTCTGAGCTTTTAGACCCTTATTTAAAAAAAAAAAAGTTAACTGGATTAATTTCCCCCAAGCTTCATCAGACATATTACCAGTCTGTGTGAAAATATTCTCTCCCTTAGCCAATCTGGCAAATCCACTGGAGAAAACTGGGAACTGGCTCGTGGCCATTCTATGTGCAGAGCGCCACCATTTTCACTACAGAAAGCCCTATTGTCTAGAAATAATAGTGAGGTTTTGCCCACAGCAGAAATCTGCATTCAATCCTGCTGTCTCAGGAGTGGAATTTTGCTTGGAGCCAAATTCTCAAGTCTTCTTAATTTTGGTGAAGATATGTGTTTTTGCAAGTGCAAATTCATGAAATTAAAGTTGGACTTTTCCTAGCTTTCCTCTATCCAGTGTTTTATGACAGGAAGGACCTTTGAGTATTTTCTCAAAATAGCAAGTGCCAGCAAAGCTAAGCCAGGTTTGCTGTTAAGCTCACCACCCAAGTCTTTGTGAAAGGTTGGCTTGGAAACATAAGGATATCACTATGAATTTTGATAATAGTCCAGAATGTTCCAGTCAGGTGTAGTCAGTGGACCAAAGGAACATCACACTAGGGAGACTACTGCACCTGAATGCAGGCGATCCCTTTACCTTCTGATTTTTTTAGCAATATTCTCTTAGCTTTTGCTTTCTTGCGTCAATTATAGATACAGCATTCAAGATAAATAAAAGGACTCAGGGAACTGTGAAGACTGCCAAGTAGTCTGATTAAAAAAAAAGATTCCTATTAAAGATGTCTAAAGTGGCTTCAGTGAGAAAAATGCATGCTGAAATGATTGCAAATAAACTAAGTGGCATGTACTACAATTTCATTATTGCAAGAAACAATTCAATTGAAAAGGTTACTTTGACTATTGTTTTAGTTGGAACGATGTTTGTTTTCATATTCCCAGTTGCTAAATGCAGACAGTCAGAATTTCTAACAATAGCCACAGTATGTGTGGCTGTAACAGCAGTGTTTTTGCCTGACGTAGGTAGCGTCAAAATAGTCGCAATCCCAAAGGTAATTATCCTCTTTCATTGCACTCACTGTGTATAATGCTCTGATATACTCTATGAGTCCAGATATACTGCATTTCAATACATTGTGCTATTTAACCTAGAAGTGTATTTTAGAACTATACAATGTTGGAAGGGCAAGGAGTTTTTAATAAAGAAATGAGAAATAATTCTTTTGTTTTGAAAACCTTTAGTTTGTCTACTGGCTTCTAGCAAATTTCTTTTACATTAACTTCATAGGTTTTTAAGTTAGAGCCAACTGGAGCTGAACAATTCATTATTTTCATATAGTTATTGAGAAAATGCCGTTGTCTGGCTAAAAGGAAACAAATGAGTTACATGAATCAGATGAGTAAAGTAAGTATCTTGTGATTAAGAAGTCACCTCTGTCTAGTATAAGAATTTCAATATTCAGATTTTTTTTTTTTGTATCTAGGATTCAATTCTATTGCTATTCTTAATCATATCAAAAGAAATTTCTTTAGGCTACTGATGTCAGTGAAGGAAACATCCTGATCTAGTTTTTAAGTATTTTTCCCCCTGATACCTTCTTGAATCTTCATATTCTAGAACTATTGGAGAGGTTCATGGCTTTTTCCTGAATCACATCTGGAAAGGTCACATCTGTGTGTATCCTCTACTGCTTATAATTAAAAAAAAAAAAAACTAACTGAAATTTTACCTTTTGTGTAGATGGATCTTGTATATTTGTTTTTTAAATTATTACTTCAAGGGTATTATTCTATTCATGGATAGGAGGAGGGAACTGACCAATTTGCAACTAAGGATGGGTACTGAGTAGCTGATTAATATTCACATTTCTCAGATTCTTGTATGCTGTAGCGCTTCCAAATTGCTCTTAAACAGTAATTAACGTGAAAGGTAAGTCCACAGATCCCCAACAATTTACTGGTTTTTAAAAATGGGTAAACATGTTTAAGGTGGATTTTTATTTTATTTTTTATTGCTGGCTATTTTATCATGCTACTTTCCTCTAAAAGAAGAGTGAAGTACCTTTAGGGTACTTTTTGATGAATGCTTTTTAAAACATATTTTATTTATTCATGAGAGACACACATTGAGAGAGGCAGAGACAGGCAGAGGGATAAGCAGGCTCCATGCAGGGAGCCCGACATGGGACTTGATCCGGACCCCAGGATCATGCTCCGAGCTGAAGGCAGACGCTCAACCGCTGAGCCACCCAGGCACCCTATGAATGCTTTTCTTTTTAAGACCAAAGTTGTCAAGAAGAATCCAATCTTACAGTCAATTCCCTCAGGCCATTTATATAAAATTTAAAGATGAGTGTTTCATCCTCCACCTTGCTTATTTGTGTATTATTGGGCATCATTCTTAACTCAGATTTTTCTACATTGCACATCTATTGGAGCAGGTGACTTCTCTCTTTGGTGGTCTCTGGAAATGTATAGGAAGGGCTTCAGCAACTGCAGCATCATCTCTTGCCACTTTGCCACTTATTTTGATGACTGCTGACTTGTGGTCTTCAGCTTGAGGAACACTATAAGGTTCCTGATGGTAAGTGGACCAGAAGGACTTCTTCCTCTATCGGGCTTTTTTTTTTTTTTCTCTATCAGGCTTTATATTCTCAAATTTCTATATGCTTCCTGAATTAATTGATGCTAATCTTGAGCCAATCAAACAATTTTTTTCTCTGTTTTTTCCTATTACTTTTTCTCAAGCTTATTATTGTTAGATGCATAGGAAGAGGACTTTCCAAGGCTTAAGTGATTCATGCTCTGTCATTTATAATTGTCCTTCTTTCTTACATGAACTTTCGACACTTCTTATTCCATCATTGTTTAATTTTTTCCATTTATTTCTATTTCAATATTCATGTATTTCTTTTCACTTGCAATATTTAAATATCAGTCAAAGTCCAGTCAGGAAAAGAGGATCCATACCAAATAGCTGAATTGAGAGTATATAATATGGAGATTAGTTACAAAGACAATGGAGAACCATTAGGGCAAATAGGGGACAATGAAGCAGTCCAGAGATCAACAACATCTAAAAGCCACTAAAATTCCATGAGCTGAGGCAACAAAAGGAAGAGAGGTTTTATCAGTCTTAGTAGAGTCTGGGATCACTGGATGCAAATCCAAGAGAGTCAGAAAAGAAATATTCTTCCTTCTTCCCTTTCCCTACCTTCCTAATTCTTTTCAGTGTGTGCCATCATCAGAACCAAAAGAAGCCACAGGGAAGGAGGACCTGAGAAGTATAATTCATAAGGAGTCAGTCACCTCTGGTACAGAAGAACAGTGAAGGAAGAAACAGGGAGGGACCTGAGATTCCACAGGCAGATAATCTTGTTGATTGTTGGCAAAGTTGATGTGCTTTTATTCTGGAGCATGGTTTTGTTGATGTTTATGCAAATGTGTATGTCTCAAGTTTATACACAGTGAAGTGCAAGTGATGTACTTGTAGGAAACAAAAGTACACTTATTTTCTGGAACAAAAAGTACTGTGATTTAGCCATATGTAAGAAAAACACCTGCCCTCTGATAAGTTTTGTAAATGTGGGTCAGAGGAGAATTGGGAAACACTCAAGTTTAATTAAGGTTATATCTCATGACTGAAATGTGATGGGCTTTGAAAGAAAAGATTCATCTAGTTAGTATTTATGTGTATAAATAAAGATTGTGCTAGTAAGAAAGGGTTATCTATATGATATCCTGGGAAGAATTATAAGATTTTGTCACTGGATATTCAACACTAGCCGGAGAAGAGGGCATGTTGACTAAGTACTTAATCTGCAATATTTGGCACTCAAAATTGTCGATTTGTTTTATGTGTATAGTATCATGAGACAGTCCTCCCTCACTGTGGTCAATTCTGGATGGAATAACCAAGACCAAATATAGCTGAGGATGCGTTTGATTTACTATAAAAAGTAGATTTGTTACAATCAGACATACCTGGCATGGCACCGTTTTCTTTTACTTGTCAGTTAGGAATCTGGGCATGATTGCTTAATCTGACCAAATTTTGGCATTTACCTCTACAAAATAGAATAATTTCTTCCTTGCAAGAACATCTTGAACTACATGTACACTAGATTGATGTGAGTTCTTGCTGTTGCCTGTCTTGACTTTAATGGAGATAGACGTATAAGATTATCATAGCTTTTAGCCATGACTATGAAAATAATCTTGCCAATTCCTTGATACGTATACTCTGTCTCCATCTAGAAACCAAAGCCTAATTCTACTCTTATACTTTACTTACTATATTGACATTGGTCAATTCTAGAAGACATTCATCATTATTGATGGCTGCCCAAAATTCAACTTTCTTCTCCTGCTTAGAAAATACAAACATATTAAAGGAACCAGAGCCTTATGTATAGAAATTGAAAGTGCCGTGTTAGCTTACTCAGGCTCTCTTGGAGAAAATGTGCAAGCTTGTGACCTAGGTTCTACCTATTAGTTGTACCAACCCAATAGTTTCAGGGAGCATGAGTAACTCTCATTTTGAGAGAGTTACTAGTTACTCATTGCTAGAAAACATCGTCGCAAACTCCTGGGAGTCACAATGGCAGAGGAGTGGTCATTAGTGGGGCAGTGGCAATGTACTGTGCCAGTGAGTCTGAAGCAAGATATAGTATTTTCTGGTTAGAGATGGTGGTCGTATTGTCCTTACCATACTGATTTTCCTATGTTACTTGGGCATTATTCCTTTTTATATGTACCTAACATCACTTTCTAGCAATTCCTTATAGCAGCTCATTATTGTTTTAATGAACTATTCTGCATGAAATAGTTATAGTTGGTTTCCAGCTAAGAACACTGGCTGATATAATGTGTTTATGTTTTGGTTCCCTGCTTCATTGAAATTCTGAGGGTGGACTCTTGTCTTATTCATCTTTGTATACCTAGTGCGCAACAATATCTGGAAGATAGTAAGAGCCAGAGTTAGAGTGAACTGAGCTTCGCTTGTTCTTTCCCATGCCCAACACATAACTTTCTAGTATAATTTAACTCTTCTTGCAGATTTGCTTCCAGAAGGGAGCAATATATTGAGAAACTGAAATAACTGCTAAGCAGATCTTAATACTCATACTATTCTTTGTAAAAAATTCAGTGACATTCTGAACCATTCAGAATTTGATAGCTATGCTTACTTAGCAGGAATCAGTCCCCAGAAGTCTATTCCTTGGAGTGGCAATGACAAAATCGTTATTTTTAGGGCTGCAAAACTAAGGGTACCCTTGCCAAATGGAATGAGCAGGGTGCCTGGGTGGCTCAGGCCATTAAGCGTCTGCATTCGACTCAGGTCATGGTCCCGGGGTTCTGGGATCAGCCCTACTGAGCAGGGAGCCTGCTTCTCCCTTTGCCACTCCCTCTTGCTTGTGCTCTCTCTCTCTCTCGCTCTCTCCCAAATAAATAAATAAAATCTTTAAAAAAAAATGGAATGATCATTTTCGTAAGGTATCACTTAGATGGCCAGCCAACCTACCTTAATAAAATTTCCAAATTAGGAAATCTCTAACTTAAGCAATACCCTCTGTATCTGCTACATTTCCCAGTATTTTTCACCCATATTTTCCTTTTCACTTTTACCACGCTTTGGCAGAACTAAACTGGATAGTTGGAAAGATAAAGACATATTTATCTTTCAATTGCATAACAAAATACTGTGCTGTTGCAAACACTCGAACTGTCCCATTGCTTTGACGATAGCAGCAGTTGGCTGCCAGCAGAATTTTAAAGGCAGGCAAGGAATAGGAAGGCTGTTATTGATCCTACTCCAAAGTACAGCATAAAAAATAATAATGACTTTATGTGCATATCTGCGTGTGTGTGTGTGTGTTAAGCACAGAGGGAAGAAGAATAGATTATTGGAAATTACTGCTTGTGACGGAAACAATGTACAATTCTGAATGAAACTTGAGACTTTTGTTTAGAATCAATAGTCAAAGAGTTTTATATGTTTACTCAAAGTTATACAGATTTTTAAGGACCAAAGTCTTTACTCACCTTTCAACTTCCCATGTCCTATGAACAATTAATCATATGGAAGACAGTTTGCAGAACTTTCACATGAATTGGCTAATGCGAGTTTTTTTTTAAAGATTTTATTTATTTATTCATGAGAGACAGAGAGAGAGAGAGAGAGGCAGAGACACAGGCAGAGGGAGAAACAGGCTCTATGCAGGGAGCCTGATGTGGATCTCGATCCTGCTGTGCCAGGATCACACCCTGAGCCAAAGACAGGCGCTAAACCGCTGAGCCACCCAGGGATCCCCCTAATGTGAGTTTTGTATAATACTGTATGATAGCTCTGTATAAGAGATAAATTTGGGGGGCAGGCCATAAAAGGAACTGACATTTTATTATTTCCTCCTACCCCTTTATTCCCATGATGACCTATTGGTGAACATGAGACTCATTATAACATCCATTCATAGCTTTATATTTTTCTCTGTCCATTTGGAAGTATTCTCTAGGTTTCTTAGAAGAAATTGATTCTTTGGTTTTATGCGTATCTACTGCAGCATGTTCAGGATAAGTCCCTCCATTTTGGAGGAAGATTTTAATTATTTTCACTTCCACTAAAATGTGTGGCTACCACTAAACCTCACTGTCATGAGATATAACTGCTAAGTTGTTTTCTCTTCAGAGCTATGTTTTTAATTCAATACGTTCCAGAGCAGATCATAACTAACATGAGCACTTAAAAATAGCCCATATGTCAGCTATCTTAAACCACGAAGGAAAGTTTCCATAGGTTTAACACAAAGTGGAAGATTTCTCTATTCTACTATCAGATAAAGGACTGAGAAAGTAGTAAATTGCTGAGCAACAGTTAAATAAACTGGTAGAAAATGTGCTAAAAAGCTTTAAATCCAACAGGTGCAGTTGCATAAATAATGTCTATTTTAATGGATCTGAACTTTAGTTATAAAATCTAGACATTTTAGTTATAAAATTGTGTAATTTACTTTCTTAGAATGTGGAAATAGGCAATAATAACTAATATGTATTGAGAATCTTGTAATCCGACTGTGTGACAGGTGCTTTACACCTTTTATTAAAATTATTCCTAACTTTAAGAATCATTGTAAATATGAGATGAGGAAATGGAAATATTTAGCTATAGCCAAATGCCACATATCCGTAAATGGCCACATTATAAAAAGGAGCTGATAATATTTAAAATGATCCTTGATGAAATGTTGTTTCTGGTCAAAGGAGACTCCTTCATTGAACCAATATCTATTTCCTAATTGAATAAATGCAAATAATTGGGATATGTATGCCAATACCTGTGTAACATAGCCTACTAAAATAGTGGGGCAAATGTCTAGTAATCAGAAGCCTAGAAATGAGCCTCTTCTTTCATTATCTTTGGCAAAAATAGTGGTTTCTGTTTTGACCTTTTTTTTAACCTACCAAAACAGGAATCTTTTCCCTAAAAGAGGAATTTATGAAAAAATATCAGATCTCTGGCAGGTATGATAACTTAGAAAAGGAAGCCAACTTTATTGTTATTTGACATTGGAAGACTCTGGGACTTATAATGAGAAACCAACTAACCTAATTCTAAATTATGTTTCAATCATTGCAGCTTTGAATTTATCTCAAGCCTTATAAAGCTGATGAAAATAAGGATAAGTCTAGTGGACATAGGAAACTCTCCAAAGAAATTCAGTATGGAATGCAACTCATTTGGACATAGAGCAAAGAAAAATTGAAGCTCTGATATTAAAATATCAAATTATTAATATTTTAAAGATAGCTTTAAACATATAGCCCACTTGAATGTAATAAAAAGTAAATGTAACCTTGTTATGACTGTCCCAAAGAGTGTATACATATGTTGTATATGGGTTATGGCCAATAGAGAAATGCAAGGATTAGATTTGTGAACAGGATTCTATTTATATTTAATAGAGGAGCTAATATTTTATAAAATTAAACCCATATCTTATAGCAGACATATTAAATAAATAAACCTATATTTTTACCATAAAACATGTCTTGTGTAATTTTTTAAAAATAGTTTATGATATAAATAACTTGGAAATATAACAATACTAAAATTACTAGTATTAACAAGATAAATTTATGTATTAGCATTCTGTGTGTGCCACATTAAATAGTGCTTCTTATATCTCTTTCTATAGTTAGAAAGAAGTTTATTTGCATATGTAGTTTTGACAGTAGAAGCAAAAGGATCTAGGAGAGAGTTCATTGCCTGTAGGGAAGTAAATAGAGAGGATGCTGAGGTTTCTCTCAAATATTGATCTTCTGGTCTACTTTTAAGAGCCCTAGCATTAACTTATAGAAAGAGAAGAGCTGTTATCATGAAGATTTCCAGAATATACTGTCATGAAACATAATGCCACAGTGGTTCCCAAGAAGAGATTCTTCCTTCAACTCTTCGGTACCTTGGTAACTTGAGTTCTCAAGGAAATGCAGAACACAACATGACAGACTTGGAAATTAATGGGTGACATTTTGTGTGAAGCTCGATGTTTTGCATTAAAAGTGAGGAGAAGAGAAGGGAGAAGTAACGTGACTACTATAGTCCCATAAACTTGGAAAGCTGGGGGACCCAAATTAAATTAGAAAGTTTAACATAGAATCCTGTCTTTAAGGAGATTATTACTTACTAGAAGAAGATAAACATGAAAACATTAGAATAAGCTCAATTCATCTTTTAATTAATAAAATTATGTTTTGGGTATTTGCTATTTATTACTAGATTTGAAAGTATGTTTAAGGGGATTTGTCTTAAGAAGGAAATATGTGTGAAATTCACCTTTGGGAACCTAATGAGGGGTGCATGGATGAGGCAGGCAGTAATCCTCAATAGTTTTTGCAAGCATTAGGGCACTTGGGTGGCTCAGTTGGGTAAGCGTCCAAATCTTGATTTCAGCTCAGGTCATGATCTCAGGGTCATGAGATAGAGCCCCATATCAGGCTCAGTGCTGGGCATAGAGCCTGCTTAAGATTCTCTCTTTTCCGGGGATCCCTGGGTGGCTCAGCAATTTAGCACCTGCCTTTGGCCCAGGGCGTGATCCTGGAGTCCCACGTCGGGTTCCCTGCATGGAGCCTGCTTCTACCTCTGCCTGTGTCTCTGCATCTGTGTGTGTGTGTGTGTGTCTAATGAATAAATAAATAAAAAAGATTCTCTCTTTTCCTTTTCCTCTGCCCCTCCCCTGTTTTGCTCATGCCCAATCTCTCTCTAAAGAAAAAAATAAAAGGAGCTTTTGCAAGTATTGATTTGAAGTGAAGCTGTCTCACACTTAGGCAACTCTTTGTACCTGTGCAAAAGTGTGAATAAGACTAGAGCTTTATTCATTTAAAATCCTTGACTCTCCTAAACAACATTGAGAACAGAAATAATGAAATACGAAAACCTTTAAATTTCTCATGTCAGTAGTTCCCAAATCTGGATATATATCAGTATATATATATATCAGAGAGCTTTTAAAAGTGCATATTCCCAGGATGCACCATCAGAGAATCTAAATCATGAGGTCTACTGGAGCATAAGGGTTTCTGTAAAAACTCCCCAACATTTCAATATCCTTCCAGGTTTGGGAACCATTACTATATGGCATAGACAAGATATGGGAAATCAGGGAAGGAAAATCCTAGAGGTTGGACTTGCCAGATAATTCTCCTTTGAAGAAAGGAGACCTGACTATAGTAGAAACAGAAAGGATGAGATCTGAGCCAGGGATGAAATCCTAAACCATATAGAAAGAAGGGTGCATTTTAATACTAGTAAATATTAAAGTTTGTAAGAAGCCAAACCCCAGATTATAGTGGCTTAAACAGTAGAAGTGAATTATTCCTTTGAGGTAATGATCTACTGAAGGTATTTCTGGTTGGCTAGCAGTTCTTCACATGGTGGTTCAGGGGCCTATCCATTTTATAATCCCATCATTCCTCAGGACTTTATCATGTTTTATACAGACATACCTTGTGGATATTGCAGGCTCAGTACTAGACCACCACAAAAAGCACCTATCACAATAAAGCAAATCAAATGAATTTTTTGGTTTTCCGGTGCATATAAAAGTTGTGTTTACATTATACTGTAGTCTATTAAGTATATAATAGAATTATGCCTTAAAAATGCACGTATCTTAAAAATACTTTACTGCTAAAAAATGCTAATGATCTTTTGAGCTTTCAGTGAGTCAAAATCTTTTTGCTGGTGGGGAGTCCTGCTTGATGTGGATGGCTGCTGTCTGATCAGGGTGGTGGTTGTTGAAGGCTGAGATAACTATGGCAATTTCTTACAATATGACAACAGTCAAAGTTTGCCATGTCAATTGACTTTTCCTTTCATGAACGATTTCTCTGTAGATTGTGATTTTGTTGAAAAGCATTATAGGCACAGTAGAAGTTGTTTCAAAATTGGAGTCAATATTCTCAAACTCTGCTGCTACTTTATCAACTGTTTACGTAATATTCTAAATCCTTTGTTGTTGTTTCAACAATCTTCACAGCATCTTCACCAAGAGTAGATCACCTCATGAAGCAACTTTCTTTGCTCATACAAAAGAAGCAAATCCTCACCCATTGAGGTTTTATAACAAGATTGCAGCAATTTGGTTCCATCTTCAGACTCCTCTTCCAATTCTATTCTCTTGCTGTTTCAACCACATTCCCCAGTTACTTCTTCCACTGAAGTCTGGTCAAAGTCAAAATCATCCATAAGGATTGGAATCAACTTCTTCCAAACTCTTATTAATGCTCATATTTTGATTTTTTTATGACTCATGAATGTTCTTAATGTCATGACTCATGAATGTTCTTAATGTCATCTAGTAGGACAACTCTTGACCAGAAGGTTTTCAATTTATTTTGCCCAGATTCATCAGAGGAATCACTATCTATGGCAGCTATAGCCTTATGAAATATAACTTTTAAATAATAAGACTTGAAAGTTGAAATTTCTCCTTGATTCATGGGCTGCAGAATGGTTTGTTGTCTTAGCAAGCATGAAACCAACATTTATCTCATTGTATACTTCCATTAGAGCCCTTGGGTAACCAGGTGTGTTGTCAAGGAGTAGTAGTATTTTGAAAGGATTTTTTTTTTTTTTTTTCCTGAGCAGCAGGTCTAAACAGTGGGCTTACATGGTTTCAGTCAACCATGTTATAAACGATGTGCTGTCACACAGGTTTTGTTTCCCATGTATAGAGCACAGGAAGAGTAGATTTGGCATAATTCTTGAGGGCCTTAGGATTTCTGGAAAGGGAAATGAGCATTGGCTTCAAGCCAAAGTCATCAACTGCCTTGGTTCCCAGCAAGAGAGTCAGCCTGTCCTTTGAGGTTTTGAATGCAGGCATTGACTTCTCCTCTCTAGCTATGAAAGGCCCACATGGCATCTTTTTCTACTATAAGACTTTTGTCTACACTGAAAATGATGGTTTAGTGTAGCCACCTTCATTATCTTAGCTAGATCTTTTGAATAACTTGCTGCAGTTTACATCAGCACTTGCTGCTTCACTTTGCACTTTTATGGTATGAAGATGACTTCTTTCCTTAAGCCTCATGAACCAACCTTTACTGGCTTCCAACTTTTCTCCTGCAGCTTCCTCACCTCTCTCAGCCTTCATCAAACTGAATGAGTTAGGGCCTTGTTCTAGATTAAGGTTTGCTTTAAGGGAATGTTATGGCTGGTTTGATCTTCCAGACCACTAAAACTTTCTCCAATCAGCAATAATGCTGTTTTACTATCTTATCATTTGTGTGTTCACTGGATTACCACTTTTAATTTCCTGCAAGCACTTTCCTTTTACATTCACAATTTGGCTGTTTCATGTAAGAGGCTTAGCTTTCAGCTTGTCTTGGCTTTTGATATACCTTCCTCATTAAGTTTAATCATTTTTAGCTTTTTATTTAAAATGAGAGATATGTGACTCTTTCCCTTGAACACTTACAGCTGTTATTGGGTTATTAATTGGCCTAATTTCAATATTGTTGTGTCTCAGCGAATAGGAAGGCCTGAGGAGGGGGAGGGGACCATCAGCTGGTCAAACAATCAGATACATAACAGTCAGATACATATGACATTTATCCTTTAAGTTTGCCATCTTATAATGGAGATAGTTCATGGTGCCTCAAAACAGTTACAATGGTAACACCAAAGATTACTATAAGGAATAAAGTAATGAAAAAGTTAGAAATATTGCAAGAATTGCCAAAATGTGACACAGAGGCATGGAGTGAGTGATCATTTCTCTACTAGACTTGTTCAATGCAGGGTTGTCACAAACCTTCAATTTACTAAAACAACAGCAACAACAATACAGCATCTGCAAACACAGTAAAATGAGATATGTCTGTATATAGCCAGTGAACAGAAGGTCTACCTGCTTCTGAAAACCTCTGACCTGGAAGAGGTCCATATTACTTCTTCTTCCATTTTTGGAAAATAGTGACATGACCATCATCTCTTTGAGAATATGGTATGAGGGGAGGGGAAGCCCACTAATAATGGTCCTGTCTGGGCAGCTATCTCTCAATTAACATGGCAGTGTAGCATAAATTTGTGTGAACAGTAAACTACTTCTGTGACAATGGACAACAAATCCTAAATAAAAATTAATTCTCACAGTATAATTCTGCTTCAGATATTAACCCTAGTTATGTGCATTTCATATTTTTGTGCTCATGTATATTTCTATATGACCATTTACATCATTTTCTACTTCCCATATGTATGAGCTAGAATTTATACTGTTGGTGTGCTTATAAACCTTCTTAGACTTCATGAGACACCACCCCCCCATTCTGAATTTGACTATGTGAAGATGACTCCAGTAAGTAATTAATCAATAGGCACACTGCCATCCTGGGTCACTTCATTCCCATAGGACAGACTGAGCAACTGAAGTTAAAGAGGATGCTGTCTGGATACATTTGATTTTTTATTATCATTTTTCTATTATAGAGACAATACAAGAAGAAGGAATTCAGCTAAGGAAATATTCATTGTTTATATGACCCCTTGTGATGAGAATGGAGTAACTAACATTCATGAGAATTGCCAAATGAGGGCCCTTCCAAAAGGAAAGATGTGAGAAAAACTGTTTTCGAACCTAGACGGGAAAGGAGAAGATAAAACTGGGAGTTCAAGCCCCCTGAAAATTTAAATTTTGTAAGATAAGTAGGTGTGTGAAGAAGCTAAAAGTAATTTTATTTCTTTTGTTACACATTTGATTTGTGTTAAGAACAATTGGTACTCTCACATAATTAAAGCAGTTCTGACATTTTGGTGTGTTTCATTGTTGGGCTATGCACAGAATGTTCCTACTGTCTTTGTTAATGTATTTTGAATAAAGATGGGTTTTATATTCATTCTGACCTTGTGATACTACCTTGAGCTGCACAGTACTGTATAAAAAGATAAAGGAACTTTACAACGATCAGTCTTGGCTATTAATGAAAAAATTGCTTATTGCCAAAGGGAAATGCATTTTGCACTACTCTAAATTGAATGACAGTTTAGCCTGTTAAAATTATTTTTGTAGGGGCAATGTGGCCTCGAGAAAAAAATCTGTTATCTTGTGGTTCCTGTAGATAGCAGCATATTACTCATGATTTGAAGATGTTTGCGGGAAATAAAATTAGTGGCATTTGTCAATATTAATCCAATCTTCTCTTGATTACACTCTCTAAAGAGGAGTGGCATGGATATGTGATTTTTTTTAAGAGAATACTTAAAATTTTTAAATAGCTAATATTTGGTTTGGGAATGTATTGCATTTTTTTTCTTCCAAGAATACTTCCTGTACTGCACATATTTTGTTCAGGATTAAAGTAACAGCTAACCATTCTTATATTCATAGCATAACAATTTGGCAACCTTACATAAAATCTCCAGAATATGGCCAAGAAAAATTTAAGGCCTTGAGTGGCCAACATTGATGTCATAAAGTCCTTGCACACAGTTCAGATAATTCCTCATCTGAGATCATTACAGATCTTCAGTCAGGGTTTATTATTTATTTATCAATAGTTGCAACTACTGTGAGAATTGAGGAAGTTGATTAGGCAAAACGAAGTGATCTCTAAAAGTTTTTCAGAAACATACAGGAAGACCCTGACCCTAGAAAGTTAAATCTTCATTTATTCAACAAATATTCACTGACTGGGCACTGCTGTTAGCATGGTATTTAGAGCAAGGAACAGGAAAGGCGTGACTACATTTAAATGGGGAAGATAGACAATAAAGAAGTAAACAGATATTTGTTTTTCCATTTCCTCTTTTCCATATTTTACTCTTTGGAGGGAGGTTACTACGGGTAGCTTACATGTAAGGAGAGTCAAGTCATATTCCACCTTCTTAAGGGTGGGGTATCTACATAAATTATTTGGAATTATTCTATAAGGAATATTTGTCTATTCCCCTTTCATTTATTTATTCAGTAACTTGTTCATATCTTTATATTGATTATTTAATACTTCAATTTATAATCCCATATTATTTTATTTATATTGTTGCTCAAATTTTTCCTGCTCTGGCCATTGGAAACTCTTTTAGAAGGCTCTATCCCTTTGACATAGCTCTATCAATTAGGAGGAAAAAAAATTGAGCACTTCCTTAGCTTCTGGTAGTACAAATATTTTAGGTTTACCTTGAATACTTCCTTTATCAGTCCTAGATGCAATTATTTCTCTAAGGATCCCCTGCTTCCTTTTATTTGAGAATGGTATTAGAAACTAAGATCTGAGAAATAGGTTCAATTGCTACTGAAATATTCTTGGTACAAAGTCCTCTCAGTTCATAGAGCAACATAATATATGGGCGCCTGTTAACCTGTGCCTAACACCTTTATAAACATTTCACATGTAGCCATCTGTATCTATATAAAGATAAATGCGTGTTTCATTTTAATGTTTCCAATTCTAATCTGTCACCAAATGGATCATTCCAGCCTTCTCCCCTCATATGCCAAAACTCCCTCTCTGTTCCCAACAGTGAGAAACCTCTCTGGCTCCCATTCTCTGCCATCCATCTACCTAATGGTTCGATTCCAATATACATTTGTAGTGTTTTCAGAATTTTTAAGCTCATACTCTATTGGGACCAAATTTAGCAATTTGAATCTTATTCCACTCATTTCTGAAGTTATTTAGGTCAGGACCTCGTTCTATCACCCCTTTCAAAGAGATCATTTCAGTCATTTGTAATACAGTTGGGTTATTTTGCTACATTCTGCATTCTATTTTTGAATCCCCCAGCCTCTTAAATTATATGTTTTAAATTTGTATACATTAAGGTTCACTCTTTGTGCTATAAAGGTCTCCAGATTTTGACAAATGGATACAGGACCATACAGAATGATTTTATTGCCTTGACAAAATCCCTTCTGCTTTACCTGATCAAGTTTCTCTCCACTTGCTGAATGCCTTGCAACCACTGACCTTTTCATCATATGTCTAATTTGGCCTTGCCAGAATATCATATAGAATCATATGTAGCCTTTTCAGACTGGCTTCTTTCACTTAGAAGATACACTTAAGATTATCAGTATTTTTTAAATGACTTGATAGCTCACTCTTTGCTTATCACAGAAAAATATTCCATTGTCAGGATATACAAGTTTTTTTTTATCCATTCACCTATTCAAGGACATCTTGATTGGCTATTTTTTTGTGATTATGAATAAACCTGATCTAAATATCCATATGCAGGCTTTTAGGTGGAAGCTGCCTGTCATCCAAAGTGACTATACCATTTTGCACTCCCAGCAGCAGTGAATGAGAGAGTCTCTGTTGCTCCACCTCCTCACCATCAATTGGTACAGTCACTTTTTCTTAGATTTTAGCCCTTCTAATTTTTTTTTTCACTGAAAAGTTTTTATTGGCCTTTTGGATAGAAACGGGAATTTATTTGCTAGGAAGGATGATCCCATCATACTTCTGCTGGAACCAGCGCATGGCTTCCTCTTTGCTGATTCTGTGTTTGGCCCCAACGCAGCCTGTCCTGCGCGTCTTGTCTGCGATGCTGAAACCTGGCCTACCCAGCACCACATAGAAGTCCAGGCCGTAGATACCAATGCTTGGGTCATATTTGATCCCCAGATCGATGTGCTCCTGGATCCCAAAACCAAAGTTTCCAGTATCGGAGAAGTTATTTTTTCTTAACTCATACTCTCGCACCTTTAGACCTTTCTTCAGGATTTCTTCTGCTTTGGCCCCACGGACTGTGCAGTGGACAGCAATCTTTTCATTTCTCCTGATACCAAAGGATCTAACCATGTACCTAGTTTTGGAGAACACTGGGGTCTGGCCCATAAGCTGCTCCAGCACCTTGGCCGCGCGGGTCAATGTATGACCCTTTTTTTTCTAATAGGGGTGTACTTGTATCTTGTTTATTTTTATTTATTTTTTAATTGAAGTTCAATTTGCCAACATATAGTATAACACCCAGTGCTCATCCCATCAAGTGCCCCCATCAGTGCCCGTAACTCTGGGAAATGAACAAAGGATAGCGAAAGGGAGGTGGGCAGGGGATGGGTAACTTGTATCTTGTTTAAATTTGTATTTCTAATGACAAATAATATTGGCAATCCTTTCATATGCTTATTTGTCATCTATGTACCTTATTTTGATAAAATGTCTATTCAAATATTTTGTCCATTTCACTTCCTCTGTGCTGCATGTTTACTTATAATTGAATTATAGTTCTTTGCATATTTTAGTTTTAAAAATACTTTTACATACTATTTTTTAAAAAGGAAGCCTTACTAAAAAAATAAAATGTACTGATCAAGCACATCATTGGCTTTCTGTCTTAGTGTACACAAAAGGAGGATTTGTGAATTTGCTACTTGCTCTTCCTTGCCACTCACACACTAACTTAGTATTTTGGTTAATAATGCCTCTTGCAATCATAACTACCTTTGATATTTATAAACTTTGTGCTTTCTCCAGTCTCCTTTCATGTAAACTCCACAAGGCCAGACTGTATTTTGTTGCATTCTCTATTTTTAATCATAGAGAATGATGACCACTCAATAAATGTTGGTTGAATAGATGAATGAATGAATGAATGAATGAATGAATCCAAAAGTGAAATAGTGATTGCATGAGTCGAGTGGAGAAATCGTTCGACAAATTTACCAATTTTTTCACTTATATACAGATGTTCTGACATCCTGTTGAAACACCACCATCAGCAACTTATCAGATTGTTTCCAAGTTAACAAATGCTATTTAAGGGAGATAAGGACAGTATTGGTTTTAAATAGGCAGTGCTCTGGGGTTCTTGAGTGGCTCAGTCAGTAGAGCATCAGACTCTGATTTCCATTCATGTCATGATCTTAGTGTGGGATGGAGCCCCACATTGAGCCCCATACTGGGCCTAGAGCCTGCTTGAAATTCTCTGTCTCCCTCTATCTGTTCCCACTCCTGTACTCAAGCTCTCAAATAAATAAATAAATAAATAAATAAATAAATAAATAAATAAACTATGCCCAATGAGATCTAATTTAACTATGCAACTGAAAAATAATGAGCTTAGGGGCCTTGGGTGGCTCAGTTGGTTAAGTATCTGCCTTCAGCTCAGGTCATGATCTCAGGATCCTGGGATGAGCCCTACATCAGGCTCTCTACTCAGCCAGGAATCTGTTTCTCCCTCCCCCTCCTCTCCTTTTACCCTCTCTTTCCCCCCACATCACCCCATGCTTGCTCTCTGTATCTCTTTCTCTCTCAGATCTTTTTTAAAAAGACTATGGGCTTGAACAGAACTTTTCTTTTGGGAATCCCTGGGTGGGTCAGTGGTTTAGCACTGCCTTCGGCCCAGGGCATGATCCTGGAGTCCTGGGATCAAGTCCCACATTGGGCTCCCTACAGGGAGCCTGCTTCTCCCTCTGCCTGTCTCTGCCTCTCTCTCTCTCTCTCTGTGTCTCTCATGAATAAATAAATAAAATCTTCAAAAAAGAACTTTTTATATCTTTGTGTGTGTGTTCATAAAGACACAACTTATTTAATAGGTATGCACAATATTTAAGTCATGTCTATTATATTCTTCAAACAAAGGAAATATTTAGAAACATGATCTGGTTAGCATGAAGGTTATTGAAAGAAATATTTACCTGAACCAGCTTCCTAGTAAATATGGTCTTGCTGTTGTTGTTTATTCTGATACACTTGCATGTTTTAGGTGATGGCTGAAATTACCTACAACAAACCTTGAATCATCCTGTGTAAAGTATTTTACAAAACATGCTACAATTTCTAAATCTGGAGAGAGAAAAGAGAACATACTTTTGATAGGAATGAACAAATACAAATATACTGTGAATTCAAATAGCAGACTTATCTTCGTGGAAAATAAATATACAATGAGATCAGAAAACAACACGGGCAGTCATCTATGTTTTGTTCATGTGCTAGAATGCACATTTGAATACTCTACCCAATACTTAGTATAATGCCTTAGCAGATTACACTGTATGAATCTATATACTATTCTACCAATTGCAGGCATTTGGTCTACTTATCTCCCTTCACACATCTCATTGTAGCATTTAACCTGAACAGATTCAATTGATATTATTTAGAGAAAGACACAAATTGGTTTTGAAAGATTAGAAATTTCAACTTTGCTGCTGCATAGTACATTCATATGAAAAGATAGTGAGACTCAGAAACACAGAAATATGTGACCTATTGACATAGCAAATATGTAACATGAGTGGGTTTTTCTAGTAACTGCATATTGACAAGACACTCATTGTATAATGAAAAAGGATTTTGCTTCTCTTCAGTGTGTTTGCCTGAGAGTGGCATGTGATGATGACTCTGGGTTCCATTTTTTTAAATCACTTAGTGTATTCATCCATGAGGTGAAAACTACCATCTCACTCAAGCCCATTATACAAATTAGAAGCTTTTGTTCTTTTCATGTTTTGTTGGTAGGCATTAACATGGACACCATGAACATATTGAAGCTGGAAGTAATGACATGAAATTGCTCACATCATTACTTTAAATTGAAATGCAGACAGTTCATCTGCATAGAAGTCATGAGACTCTCTTACCTGGAAGATTAAAAATACTGAATATCAACACTTCAATGACTATAAAAACCCACTACATTTTAAAGCATTTTTTCCCTCATATGCTATGCGTATGATAATTTTTTTAAATCCCTTGTATTCGTCTCTAGTTGCTTCAGTTCCTAATTGGAACTTGTGTCTGGAACACCAGCATTTTGAAATAGAAAGCATATCCTCTTGGAATAGAGGGTGCATTCATTTTTATTTTCTTGTGTTACTATAAATTAACTTTTTAGTTCATTATTAAAGGCAAAATAGGTATGCATCATTAGCTAAGCATTAATGATCCTGCATTAGGGGAGAAAATTTGAACTAACCAACTTTCTACAATCAAAATTATTTTGTTTAAAGAAAGCTTCTCATGAATACTAGGTGAATACTTTAAAAGATACATAGGTGAATACTTTAAAAGATCATTTCTTAATAATACTAACTTATAAAATCTGCTTCAGTGTAAGAGGATGTTCAGAGAAAATATGGCATTTTATAACACAAGCTATTTTAAAGCAGATGGGCTATGTCAATCTCCAAGACAGTTTCTGCACTTGTTCCTATAGAAATCATAAATGTGCCAGAAACTGTGGGGATGTCATGCTAGCAAAATGTAATAAAACATGGGACATTTTTCATTTTCTGAGAATATAATAATAGTAATAACTGTGCTTTAAAAGCTCGTTCTTACTAATCAAATATGCAGAGTTGATAGTCAGCTCTTGAATCTTTTTGAGTGTGTGCTTTTGAAATTATTACCCATTTACAGAATCATGGAAATATGCTAAATCTAATATCTTAGTTTTACACAGTATGAAACTGAGGCTCGGCTGATGAATAAAAACCTGAAAGAAGTAAAGAGAGGAAATTTCAGATACCCCACACCCTTCACCTACCCCTGACCTTTCTTACCTACCAGCCTCATATCCTTTGATTAAGCTTTCCTGTGTTATCAACAGAGGTGAACTTTCCATACTCTTGTCTAAATTCAGTCATGCCACTGTGTGTCATAGTTCATCTTGCCTACCCATTGGGAAACATTGCAACAACTTTCATCTTATTTCTGGCATCATTAATCCTTGCTTTTTACTGGACTATTGCTGATTCTCCAATCTTAAAAAAAAAAAAAAAAAAAACAAAGAAAAGAAAAAGAAAAAAAAAAAGAAAGAAACCGCCTCCTCCTCAAAATTCTCTTTACCTGATTTTCAGATCACCATATGCTGTTTTCTCCCTTTGCTTATTGCTCTGTCTCCCTGACCACTTAAGTGTCAGAGGTCTACAAAGTTTGGGCTTCGGTCCTCTGTCCTATACTCTCTGTCCTGATACTTTCATCTGGTCTTTAAGCTTTGAAGATTATCTTTGTGGGGATAACTTCCAAATTTACATCTCCCAGCTACTTCTCTATTGAAATCCAGTCTCATGTATCCAACTGACTACTTGTCATCTCCAACTGAATGTCCAATAAATGTCCCAAACACGACAGTCTGTATCTAAACTCTTATTTTTTTCTTTTTACTAAAAGCTGTTCAACCATAGTCTTTCTTATATCAATAGATGGCAAATCCATCCTTCCATATGTCCAAGGAAAAAACTTGGAATCATTTTTGACTCCTATTTCTCTTACCTACTACATCCAACCCATCAGAAAACTGTGGCTTCAGTTTCAAAATATATTCAGAAGTTAACCATATATCAGAATTATACCACTGCTACCCCAATCCACATTTTCATCCTCTCTCACCTTAGATCTCTACAGTTGCTTCCTGACAGGTAATGCCAGCTCTAGTGACTTGCTCCTAGGGAATCTATTCTCAATACAGCAGCCAGAATGATTCCTTAGACACATGCATATCTTGTAACTTCTCTATTAAAAATTCTTCAATAATGTCCTTCTTCACAAAGTCTGTGTATAGATATACATAAGTAAAGATATGATTACATTTTAAGACAGTCTGTTAAAAAATCCAAGATATTGTAGAAAGGCACCAGCAATCAACCAACTTAGTTTTGGAGGACCTTCTAAGAAAAAAGTAACATCCACTCTGTGAATTTAAAGATGGAATAGGCATTATTCCAGAGACTGGATGGTTGAAGGGGACAGATCAGCATAGAAAACACTCAACATTTTGAGATTGTACTATGTGGCAAGCACTGTTTAAAATACAAATGGTTTACATCGATTTGATCATTTACTTTTCCTTACAAACCTTCCAAGTAAGTAGTGTTATTATCCTTATTTCACAGATAATGATAGTGATGCACAGCCAGCTATTGGTAGGGCAAAGATTCAAATTCACTTAGTATATCTTCAAGGTTCAGGTACCAACTACTGTAATTGGAGAAGTTAGCAAGACCCAGATCCTAGAAAGTCTCAAGGTCCAAGTTAAAATTAGACTTTGTCCTAAGAGTGTCATAGGAGATATTTTTCCTACTTTGGAATGATCAGTAAATTAAAAAAAAAATGAACTAAGAAGAAATTGCACAGTACTACCTTCAGTTTAATAAACTGCCTAGGTTAAAATAAATCCAAACTCCTTTAGTGGACTTGTGAAGCCCTATATACATTTCAGCCTCCTGACCTCATTTCAAGCCATTTTTCACTTTCCCCACCCACCCTTCCATCCGTTGCCTTTGGATTTCACCTAACCTATGCTCTAAACTCTGGGTTCACTCTTCCCAGAAAAGTGTGCCTGCACAGAAAAACTGCATACATTTGACAGATGGAAATCTTCCAGCCTGGGTTAAGACTCTAAAAGCCCATGGCAACTTGCTGCTTCCTGACCCACCTGATTAGGTCTTCGATGTATTTCCTCTTTATGAAAAAAAAAAGAAAGAAAAAAAAAAGATCAATTCTTTTCGCCACATAGAAACCAATTACCAATTATTCAGTGCTCAGGTTAATTATCATAGATCTGGGAAATTTCCTCTAATTTTTATCTTCCTTGTCAAATGCATACAGATAAACAGCCATGTGTTATTTAGAATGGGCTAGGTTATGCTACCCTCTCAAATTCCTTGAACTTGAGGCTTCACACATCAGTTTTTTTTGTTTTTGTTTTTGTTTTTTTTCATTCTACCTAAAGGCCATTGTAAGACAGTTCTGGTGGTGCGAATGATCAGACTACCTCTATCTCATTATGCCAAAAATCTCAACTTGAGCCTTCAATTTGCCATAACAGAGAAAGAGAGGTAGAGAATGATCCTTTAGTTCAAAAATGCTTCTGTCTAGACCTGGAACATGTCATTTCTGCTTTCATTTCATTAGCCAGGACTTGTAATATGGCTTTGTAACAAATCATATATGGGACCATTGAGAGTGCTTCCACAGGTAACTATTAAAATGAGGTAGTGATTAATTCATCTCTTATCTAATTCTTGCCTCATTTTATGATAGCTATGTGTTTATATATCTGTTTCTTCATTAGAACTATGAGTTCCTGGAGGGCTTTTTTCAAACTCCAAGTTCAATTAAGGTTGATTCCGTTCACTTCCATGAATGTTGAGTTGCATCTATTAGACATGGTTTGTGTTGTAGTCCGGTTTCCAGGAAAGAGACACAGAGAAGTTTATGAGGAAGTGCACTTGGAATCAGTAACCATGAGAGGGTGAAGATAGCACCATTAGGCAGAGGGAGTGGTTGAGCTCTGATACAATCCCAATGGAGATTTCCAACTGACTACACTGGAACTCTAAAGCTGAGATAGCCCTTTACAGTTGTCCCAGTTTGAGGTTATGGGTCCAATTTTATATGCCAGCATGTGCCAGTCAGTGGATGTATGCTGCCAGAGGGAAGGGGTATGTGATCTTGAATCAGGAGGTCTTCTTCAGCTGAGGGCAAGTCCTAGAGGAAAAGCTTACAGTTCTACAGGGACATCTTGGTATAGCACAGTGCCCATTACCATTTAACAAAAAAGTAAGGGTGCCTCTTTACGTGGTATATTGTAACTATCCTATATATATGTAAGTGTTATATTGTCTTACAGTGCTAACAAAACAGGAGCCCTGTCTGCTAGCCTAATAGACTCATGTTGTTTAAAACTGGAAATTACCGTACTTGACAATTTGAGGCCTAAGAGTTTGTGACTTTCAGTTTGTTCACTTTGTTATAAATCAAATTCTAATATAATTTTTTAACAATACATTCAGGATCAGTCTAAAATTTGGTTTCTAAATGGTATAGACAAATTCCACATTTTCATTTTAACATATATTTACATCCACAGCTACTCGGTTGTGTGGGTAATTTAAGCTTCTGAGTTGAGAACTGGTTTCACTGCTTTTTATCTTTTCAAAAATAGCTCATATGAACTAATGTCTAAATAGAATTTACTCAGCAACATAAAAATATGTTATGCCAAAATAGAGCCAGAATAAAGTAATCGGTAGCTTTTTAATAGGCTCCAATAAATGAGAATGAGTTAGGATTAACTTAGCATTTAAACTGACAGTGCTAATTTTATGTATGCTATGCAAATATTTTTTTGTAATACCACATGATTTATTTAACTTTTCTCTACAGGTTTTCTTTTTCTCTCTTTAAAATGGAGGTTTTAAAAAGCCTAGAATAAAATATGTGATTGATAAGATATGGATGCTTCAAAACATCTCAGACTGGATTTGTCTTACAAATATGTTTGCTGTTCTTCCCTTTGAATATTCACAAGTAGTATTGCAAACACAAAATTGTCTGCTTTGGCCAGTTAGTTTGAGGGCAATGAAATAAAAACACCAAAAAGACAGATCTTTATGGTAAGGTCACTACAGTGCTTTAGGAGACACAGGTATTTGAATGCAAGAGTTCATCACTGTATGATACTATAATGGATATAGATTCAGAGTACCATGGGAAATATTATAGAGAACAAAAATTCTATATGTGAGAATGTTGAAAAGATGAAGTAGTTAATTTTTTCACATAATAAAAAAAATTTAAATTTTAGTGGCTTCCAAAAGCAAACAATAACTTTCATGCTCATGGTTCTACAAGTTAACTGTGGTTTAGCTGATCTTGGCTTGTTATGTCTGGGCCAGGCTTACTTCAGGCTTCCTGTCATGTCTGTCCCATATGTGTTCATCTTAGACCTGGCTGAAGATTGATGACTGAAGTGTGCTCTTCTCATGGAAAATCACACACACGCAATAGGCTAAGCCAAATCATAGAAGTGTGTTTAAAGATGCTGCTTACATCCCATCCACTCATTAACAATCCATTGGCCAAGGAAATCTAAGGTCAAGCTCAACATTAATGGGACAAGGAAATATAGCCCACCCAAGCCAGTGAGGAGTCACATGAGCAAAGTTACATGAGCCATTCATGAGTGTAAATTCTATAATGGATATTTGATTACAGAGCCAGGAGCAACAGTCCAATCTATCACAAAAAGTTTCAAAGGAGATGACATATCTGAGCTGGGTCTTGAAGGAAGAGTAGGAGTTTACAAATTCAAATCTACACTGAATCTAAATCCAATATCCTGCTCTGCTACTTTTCCTACAACTTCAAGTGATTTAGTTTGGAAAACCTATAATTGCTTTATTCTTTCCAAATAACCACATTCCACAATCATCTGAAAGTTGTTCATCCTCAATGTCATTGTCAAATTCACTTATCTAACCGCTGAGTTAATAAACTTCCCTCCAATCATCCAAAGCTCTTTTGTTCACTGTCTGCAAAGACTTCTGGTGCCTTTGAGACTGCTATTTCTAATGCTTATGTCTGTAGCTTTCCAACTTTCTCTCCAATTATTTGCAGATCTTCAGGACAACTAGTGTTCATAGTATTTGCTCTGATTTTTTTCTTGAATAGTTGTGATTTTTTTTCATGATATTTCTGTCATTTTTCATTATTAATCACCACTATAAATCTGTTCTCTTTTTGCTTTTTGTATTATAAATAATTATTTTATTTATGTATAACCCAAATATCACTCCACCCTTGAATATACATCATCTTAAGTTGACTCTTCAAGAATCCTCTGAATTGACTTATAGATATAACTTTTGATTCAATGTAGTCAGTTTTTTTTTTTAAATACCGAGCTGTAGATAATACTGTCTCTGAGGGACAAGAATAATAAAATGAGATTACTTCCCTCTCAGTATATTTCTTCGGTTTTCTACTATCATTTATATTCATATCTCAATCATTGGATTATTTGAAAAAAAATTAGCACTATTGCTTGTTCCATATATAGTTCCTACTTTTCTCTGAGAAAAGTGTTTTTTTTTTTTTTTAAGATTTTATTTATTTATTCATGAGAGATACACAGAGAGAGGCAGAGACACAGGCAGAGGGAGAAGCAGGCTCCCTGCAGGGAGCGGATTCCCAGGTCTAACCAGGATCACGCCCGGGGGCTGAAGGTGGCGCTAAACTGCTGAGCCACCTGGGCTGCCCAGAAAGTGATCTTCATTGGAAAAGAGCAGTTAGTTGAAAAAAAAACCAACTCTCTTAGAGATAGGAGTTAACAGGAGTTGTAACAAAAAGCAGTGTTCAGAAGAGATAAGAGTCTGTGGACTTAAGATCAGCAACCAGAAAAGATCATTGAGATTCATGAATGTAAGAGAAACACTTGCATTTCAATGAAAAATTAAAAATTGTTGTCGAGTTCAGGCAAACTATTAATGCATATGTAATGTGGAAGCACAGAACTCCTGGTAAGAACTAGCCTTAGGCAAGATTTCATTTTCAAACAGAGAATACTTTATATTATGATTCTATAAATGAATGTTGTCTAAATATTTTTGTTAATTGCAGAATATTTCACGATAATAAGGATCATCAAGTGTTGAAAAACGTAGTGATTCATTTGACATTGAAAAAAAAAAGAAGTACATGTATTTTAAGCATAAAAATTAAGGCTGTTCTGGGTTTGAACTACATTCACACTTTGGAAATCAGCAAAAATCAAGGTCCTTCACCTTACCAGAGGGTAGGTAAAGAATTTTCCTAAATATTTTGCAGCACAACTGGAAGGAAACAAGAGTTCTAATTCTCATTCTTCTCCACCAGCATACAATCAGTGCCTTACACAAAGCTTTGCATATGAAATGTTCAATAGCTATAACTTGAGCAAATAGATATTTATTGAGTAGCCATGAAATATAAGTATGTTGAGCATTGGAGTGGATAAGGAGGATAAAAAGCACACAGAGTTTTAATCATTCAGCTAGTATTTGGTAAGCAGTTACTATATGCACTGTTTTAAATACTGGGATATGGTATTATGGATAAGACAGGAAAACTTTATTATCTCATGGACCTTACATTCTATTTGGGTGAGACAGAAAACAACGACAACAAAAAGCAAAAAGAAATAATGTAATATTAGATCATTTGCATCTAGAACTATAAAGCAAATAAAGAAGGTAAAATCATCGTTAGAAAGGACTAGGAGGATTCCTATTATACGTGGGCTGACCAAAGGGTAATGTTCTGAAAAGGTGCCACTTGTGAGACCACTTGAGAACCCACTGGGGAAAGTGATTCAGACAGAAGGAAGAGCCAAGTTCAAACTCACTGTAACAGGAAAAGCTTCTGCGGTAAAATTGTCCTTTGCCATTCTCTTTGTAAGTTTGCCATTTAGACAATTAGGGTGTGACTTGGGAGGTAAAGGAACTGTGAGTGGAAGTAACACATCACTATAGAGGGAAGTTTTAAGAGCCAGTGTGTGGTTCACTTTTTCCTTGTTTTGGTGACCACTAAAGTATGTGTCAGGATGGAGCTTTCATAAGCTCTGTTCCTGAGGGACATGGATAATTTCTGTCCTCCCAGTGATCTGTGCTTTACATGAAGAAGAAATCAGTTTTTGCTGTGTTAAGGCATTAAGAGTTTTGACTTGTTTGTTACCACAGCATAATTCGTCTCATCCTGACTGGTGCAGACACTTTATAGAAGGTCACATAATCTTCTCCTTGAAATTTCTCCTTTGAGTTTTATCATTCCATTATCTCCCCATTCTCGGGCTATAAATTTTATTCCTAATTCTTTTTTTTAAGGTTTTATTTATTTATTCATGAGAGACACAGAGAGGAGCAAAGACACAGGCAGAGGCAGAAGCAGGCTCCCCACAGGGACCCCGGTGTGGGTCTCAATCCCCGGGCCCCTGAGCCAAAGGCAGATGCTCAACCACTGAGCCACCCGGGCATCCTGATTCCTAATTCTTAGTCTTCATAATAGGTTCCTCTTTTTCAGTTCATTCTTCTTATTTTTTTCCTTTTGTTCAATCACCCAGGGTCAACACATCTACCATTGATTATTCAACTTCTATCTAAACTTTATAACTCTAATGTCTGTAACTCCAATAAAATCTTCTCCCCAAATACTCAAATCTATGTGTCCAAATGCTATATAGATAATACTGTTTTCACCTGGAAATTTTCTTCAACTCAAGTTTTTCTCTGTTCTCACTAGAGCAATTCTTTTTGTTGAATTCTATCTCTTTGTAAATGTTACTTTACTTATATCCTAAATCAGAAATCTGGAAATAATCATAGTTTCAGTCTTCCAAGTCACTCCAAGTAACCTATAATTATATAAATTCTACATGTAATATACCCCTTGTCTTCTTTGCCTGTTCTCCTTACAGGGCTGCATCATCCTAAGTAAGCTATGACAACTTCAAAAGCCTTCCAAAACTGTCAGAGTTATAAAATATTAGTTAAATCATGTAACTCTTACATTTAAAAAATGGTTCTGAAATTTTATTATCAGTAGTACAGACACTATATTTCTAGCATAGCTTAAGAAGTCCACCAAAAACCATTCATGTCTACAATCACCTTCTTCTATTCCTCTTACACATTCCAATCAAATTGGTAGTAGGCATGTATTTCTCAATACATTTGTTTATGACATTTCCCCTCATCTGAATTGCCATTCCCTTCTTCTTCCTGGATGATCATCACTGAAGGCTTTCTTTAGCAGCTCCCCCTCTGACCAAATGAATTATTTCCCTTCTGTGTTTCAATGATAAAGTGTAGATAAGATTTACTGAGCAGACGCTACCTATATTAGTTTCCTAGGGCTGATGAAACAAAGTACCACAAACTTGATGGCTTCACAGGAAAGAAATTTATTCTGTCTAGGAGCTTGTACTAATGTCTGCAGAGCCATACTCCCCCTGAAGGCTCTGGAGAAGAATCTTTCATTGCTTCTTGGAAGCTTCTGGTGGTTGCTAGCAATCCTTGGTGTTCCTAGTCTTACAGATGCATCACTTCAATCTCTGCCTCCATTTTCACATGGCTTTTCTCCCTGCGTGTCTCTTCTGTGTCTCTGCACTCATATCTCCCTCCCTTTTATTTTATAAAGATAATAGCCATTGCATTTAGGTCCCAGACTATCCAGTATGATTTGGTTAAGTCGATTACATCTGCAATACCTTATTTCCAAATATGGCTTCATGCACAAGTATCAGGAGTTCAGACTTAAATATATATTTGGTGTGGGAGCAGAAAAATGAACACACTACAATACCTTCTAGCAGTGTGTTGAGCACTTCTAATACATAAGGTCAAACCATATAAAAATGCCATTTTTGTGTATCAAAGAGAGTTAATTTTTGACAAATTCATGTAGTTCAATCTAACACACTGAGTTTTCACAACATCTCTATCAGGCGACACTGCTTTTAGTCCCACTTTAAGGAGAGGACACTGAGGAAGTTAATTAACTTGCTCAAGGTATACAATTAGTAAATGACAGAGCCTAACTCCAGCGTTCATTCTCTTACCCATTATAATATGTCAGTTTTCTTTGGCCATATTAAATCTTGTTGTACACAACTCTATTATATCACTTATCACATAACTTATGTTTATGTTCCCCTTGATTCTATTCTCTGAGCCGCTTTAGGAAACTATTCGTTGTGCATTCCCAACATTAAATATAGCATGTGTCATTAGGTAGAAAATAAATCTTCTTTAAAAAATAAATGAATATATTATCTAGAAAATGTACTCTCCTAAAGAGGAAAGAGAAGATACTTGGGAATAATAAAATGTCTTGCCTATCCCCAACCATTGTATGTTATTAAATATGATAGAGTAGGGACTGAGAAGCTATTGGGAATTCAATCTTAGTCTCATGTGACAAAATAGCATCTGCTCACCCTCATTCTAAAATCACCCTTATCTCATTCTTAGCTCTAGTTCTAGCATTACGAATATTCCTCTCACTCTGCTTTATACTTAAATTACAGTTAAGTCCAGATTAAGCCAAAATAAATTGATTTTTTTCGCCCAGATGTGCAGAATTACTGAGCTTCAGCATCTGTAACTGTTTTTCTTCCATTTTTAAAAATATCAATATGTAGGTTTTGATTTCAAAGTAAATGTAAATGATTTTTCTAATTAAAGAAAAACCAATTAGAATAAGTATATTAATATGTGATTATTTAATAAAAAGAGTTCTACTCCAGGATGTAATAAGCTGGAACAGTGTCATTCCCAACTTTATAATGAGTAAGAGCCAAATTAACTTCAAATGCACAACTCTTTTTGATCTCATAGAGAACTGAGGTGGCAAGCAAACAACTAGATCAAAATCTAAGGAGAGACAAGTCCTTGCACACATATACCTAGAATCAATATAATCAGATATTTGACAAAGACTGAAGGTGGGCTGGCTGGAGTGTGAACCCCCCCTGGATACTTCAGAAATTGGTGGAGGCCATGCCTTCTTACAGGCTCTTTCTCCATAGACCCACAAGAGCTCACAGAAAATATCAAAAGGGACCTAAGAAAGTGTTCATTATGGTCTAAAAGTCAGGGATAAGAATGGCAGTCATGCAGGATAGGCAAGAAACCCAGTAAGATTCTTCTTTCTTGCCTCATTTTATGAAATAAAATGCCTATTCTTCAGTTAGAAGAGCAACAAGCAACCTCATCTTTAGGACACTGACCAAAACTCATTACAATCAGGAAAAGAGAACAGAAGAAACAACTTGGTCCTGGAGGAGGGGTAGGAATAAATACTGGGCTCAGAACTATGTGAAGTTGGGGAATAGGCACACCAAGAAGACCCATAACTTGAAACTTGGAACAATGGAGCCTGAGTGAGGCAGAATTTAAGCAGAAAATGAGAATTTTCTTTCCTCTCCATCACCACCCTACAACACCAAGCTAACAAATACTGAATATCAAGTAACCATAGACTACTGCTGGGAGAGGAAAAAGAGCAACAAAAACATACAAAGAAATCCTCTCTGAGACACAGTGCAAAAGAAAGGCCTAAAGCACTAAAGCAGGGGGCAGTACAGATATTGTGTGGCCAACCAACTTCCACTATAAACACTGAATATCACTACAGTCCAATGAGTGTTACTCTAGACATAACAATCCTAATACCTAGATTAACCCAAACCCATATAATATAGACCTTGAACAAGGAAAGGTGTCCTCTCATTTTCAAGAATAAGATCAACCTTATTCTCTAGTGTCCTCTACACAATGACTAACTTTCTACAAAAACTTATAAGGTGTATGAAAAGAGAAAAAAATGCTCCCAAGAATCAAAGCATGGATCAGAAGATCAGAATCAGATTTAGATATGTCACTAGACATTAGAATGTCTGATATTCATTAGAAATATCTTGCAGGGAATTTTAAGTAACTATACATAAAAGATTAAAGGCTCTAAAGTAAAAGGCAGACAACAAGGTAAATAATTTCAGAGGAGAGATGGAAACTATAAAAATAAATGAAATGGAAATGTTGAAAAGTGAAAGCTTAAAAAGGTAACATAAGTGAAGAATATCTTTAATGAACTCATCTTTAGACTTTGCCCAAAGGAAAGAAAAAGAGTGAACTTGAAGATTAGTCAAAAGAAATAAACCAAACTGAAACATACAAAGAAAAAATAGAGAAAACAAACAAACAGAACATCTAAAAGCAATCATATCAAATGTTCTAACATATGTGTGGTTGGAATCTCAGAAGGAGAAGAGAAAGAGAATAAGGCAGAAGAAATACATAAAAGAGGGCGGCCCCAGTGGTGCAGCGGTTTAGCACCGCCTGCAGCCGGGGGTGTGATCCTGGAGACCTGGGATCGAGTCCTGTGTCGGGCTCCCTGTGTGGAGCCTGCTTCTCCCTCTGCCTGTCTGTCTGTCTCTCTCTCTGTCTCTATGAATAAAAAAAGAACGAAAGAAAAGAAATACACGAAAGAATTTCCCAAAACTAATGACAGCAAGCCATACATCTAAAAAGAAGAAAAAAGAGCCCTTGGCATACCATATGTAAAATGTTGAGAACAAAAAACAAATAGTAATCTTGAAGGTAGACAGAGGAGAAACAGACATAACAGGTAGAAGAATGAGAACTAGGGCAGACTCTATGTCAGAAGACAATTGAATGGTAAAGAAAAAATTAACAAGTTGGAATTCTATATTCAGAAAAAAAGTTATCTTTCCAAAATGAAGGGCATATACTTTCTTAGATAAACTAAACCTGAAGGAATTCATAGCAAGAAGACCAAAAAAACTCCAAAAAAAATATGAAAGGAAATTCTTTAGGCTAAAGGAAAATTATATCAGAGAAATCTGGATCTAAATAGTGAAAAGGAGAATGCTAGAAGAGAAACAAAGGAGATAAAACTCATTTTCTTGATTTTCAATTAAGATAACTTCTAAAATAAAAATAGTACCAAAGCATTTTTATTTATGTATATGTAAATTTTAATTGGGTTAAAAAAGATGGGAGAGAAGAACTAGAAATATATTGTCAGAGATCATAAACTGTATGTAATACAATATATTATTTAAAGGTAGACTATGATTACTTAGAGATATTTACTTACAAACCCTAGGAAAACCAGTAAAAATTTTTTAAAAGAGATTTAAATAGTAAGTTAATAGAGATAATAAGGTGAACTCATGGAAAAACACTCAAAATGACCAAAAAATAGGGCAAAAACAGATAACAGAGAAAACAAATACCAAGCATATCTATAATCATACGAACTATAAGTAGCTTTAAAAAACATCCATTACAAGACAAAGATTGTCAGGACTGAATGAAAGAGCAACACTCAGTTAAATTTTATCTGCAATAGGCCTACTTTAAATAAAAGACACAAATAGATTAAATCGAAAGGATGCAAGAAGGTATACCATGCAAACAAACAAAAGAAATTTGGAGTGGCTGTATTACTATGAGATAAATATAATCTTTAGAAGAAAGAACATTATCACAAAGAGGATGTTACATCATAAAAATGAGTCAATTCTCCAATCATACATAACATCCTCAGTGTATATGCAAGGAACAGCAGAACATCAAAATATATGAGGCAAAAGTTCATTGAAGTGAAAGGAAAAATAGAGAACTCCACAGCAACAGTTGGAAATTTCAACTCTCCTTTCTTAATAATCAGTAGAACAAGTAATCAATAAGAATCTGGAAGACCTGGACAAAAGTATAAATTCTTGCATGTACATTCAATTATAAATGGAACGTTTATCAAGAGACAGCATTTTCTAGGCTATAAAATAAACATCAAAAAAATTAAAAGAAGATGAAAACATAAGAAACATGGCTGGTTGGACCATAATGAGATTTAACTAGAAATCAAGAACAGAAAAATAGTTCATAAATCCTCAAATATTTGGAAAATAAATGGCTCACTTTTAAGTATTCATGGATAAAAAGGGAATTCTTAAAGGAAATTGAAAAATATATTGTACTAAAGTAACTTGAAAGCACAACATATTAAAATTTGTAGGTGTAGCTAAAGCAGTGTTTAGAAGGAAATTTACACTAATTTCTTATAATAGATAGGAACAAAGATTACAAATCATTAATGTAAGACTTTTGAAAAGGAAGAACAAACTAAACCCAAAACAGGCAGAAGGAAGAAATAGAGATAAAAGTAGAAATCAATGAGATTAAAACAGAACAATAATAAAAAAAATCTGTGAGACCAAAAGCTGATTCTTTCAAAAGATCAATAAAATTTAAAACTTCTAGCCAAACTGACCAAGAAAAAAGGGACAAGACACAAATTAACAATATCAGGAACAGAAGAGAGGATCTCACCACAGATATTAAAAGGATATTAAAGAACATTGCAAATAATTCTAATAGAATGGCAAAAAGGAAAAAGATAAAAAAAAATTGACATTAAGTGCTGACAAGCAAGTGGCATTTTCACACATTATTGATGGAAATAAAAAATAGTACCTACAATTTGGAAAACAGTTTGACAGTTTTTCTTTTTTTAAAGATTTATTAATTAATTAATTAATTAGAGAGAGTGTGGGAAGGGGCAGAGGGAGGGATTCCCAAGCAGACCCCCCACAGAGTGCAGAGCCTGACTTGCAGCTCAATCTTTAGACCCCGAGATCATACCTGAGCTGAAACCAAGAGTTAGAAGCTTAACTGACTGAGCCACCCAGGTGCCCCACTTTGATGGTTTCTTAAAACATTAAATATCTACATGTCACATGATTCATCAATTCCACTTCTAGGTATCTGCTCAAGGGAAATAAAAACTCATGTTAACCAAAAAAAAATTTATATGTGAATGTGTATAGCCACTTTATTTCTAGTCTTCAGACTATAACTTGGAAACAGTCAAGATGTCCTTCACTAGTGAATGGACTTAAAAATGGCTATACGTTCATAAAATGGAGCATTATTCAGCAATAAAAAGGAAAAGACTATTGGTTTATGCAGGAATGTGGATGAACTTTAAATGCATTTTGGTAAGTGAAAGAGGGTTACGTAATGTGATTCTACTTATATGACACTTTAGAATAATAAAAATTATGGAAATGGAAAATAGTTGGTTGATTTTGAGGTGCAGAGAGAATTTAACAACAAAGAGTCAGCGTGAAGGAAACTTGAGGTCATGGAATTGTTGTTCTGTGGAACTGTAGTAAAAGCTAGATGACTATATTTGTCAAAACACATACATATTAGATAGCTAGGGGTAACAAAATAGCACAGGCTGGGTTGCTTAAACATGAACTTTATTTCTCACAGTATAGAAGTCCAAGATCAAGGTGTTAGCAGGTTTGTTTTCTTCTGAGGCTTCTTTCTTTGGCTTGCAGATTGCCACATTTCCCCTGTGTCTTCACATGGTCTTTCCCCTGCACCTACACTCCTAGTGCTTTTCTGTGTGTCCTAATTTCCTCTTATTATAAGGATACCAGTCAAAATGATTTAAGCTCCACCCTAATGACCCTATTTTAACTTAATCACCTCTTTCAAAGCCTCTTCTCCAAATGCAGTCACATTCTAAGATACCGTGTATTAGGTCTTCAATATATGGAAGAGGGTGGGGTCACAATTCAGCCATTACACTACATAATTCCATACTGCAAAGATGGAATTTTACTTTATACACATAAAAAGTAGCCAAAGAAGTTAATTCATAAGTATAGGCAGAATGTTTAGCATAGATCTGACAAATAAACTTAATTGTATTTAAAAAATTCATAAAAAAAATAAAATAAAATAAATAAAAAAATTCATAGCAATCCTGAGGGGATGGGGAAAAATGGAACCGACCAATATTGCTTTAGATAGAAGACTGAAGAGGAAAAGTACTACACACAAATCCTATATTGTAGTTGGTAAATTTGTTGCTCACAGAGGTATGAGCCCAGAAATTCCAAAATTATTTTATATGTATCCTAGGGTTTAAGAAGTAGTACGTATATTGTTGATAATAAAAACCAGATGACTGACTTTTGGAGAAGGAAGTTTCATAAGAGAAGGATGAAGATTGGAATGATCCATGTTTCTGAACAAGAATTGTACCAATATGGAGTCATAGATTTGTTTTAATAGTTTGGGTTTAGCTCTATCCACTGAGAGAGAGACTAGAGGTCATGACACCACTAGCAGTGAGCCCTATCTAGTATCCAGATCTTGGTTTGTAAATGACTTTCTCAAATAAAAGAAGTCTGGGTTCTTTGGGGAATGGGTTGATTCCGGATTTGGGCTAGGGAAAATAAGATAAATCTAGAGTATCTCGTGGTGCCATTAAGTATGGAAATACAAAAAAGAAAAAAGAGAGAGAGAGGGAGAGGACAGTAGAGAAAGAAGGAGAACAAGGGAGGAAGGTTTAAAGGATGGAAGCATGTCAAAAGTGCATAAAGGTAAACCAGAAAGCACTTCCAATAGACAAAGAGCGACTTTTGTAAAAATGCAAATAATGATATCGGTTTATAGCAAAAAATAAAACAAAGCATCCACGCTAAGACAAACAAGAAGAGATTATTCTCTCTTACAGAAGAATTTGAAGGACATGGAAAGAATGAGGGAAATAGAAAATCACTATTAAAAATGCCACAATAGACCTAGAGGGTATTATGCTAAGAAATAAATCAGACAGAGAAAGATAACTACCACATGAGTTCATTTATAAGCAGAATCTAAAAAACAAGCCATGAATAAACAAACAAAAAGCAGAAACAGACCCATAAATACAGAGAATAAACTGGTGGTTGCCAGACGGGAGGATGAAGGACAATGGGCAAAATGGTTGAAAGGAAGTGGGGGACACAGACTTTGAGTTATAAAATGAATAAGTCACTGGGTAAAAGGTACAGCATAGAGAATGTAGTCAATGTATTAAAATAGTGTTGGTGGTGACAGATGGTAGTTTCACTTGTGGTGAGCATACATGGCATAATACACCAACTTGTTGAGTCATTATGTTGTACACCTGAAACTAATGTAATATTGTGTTTCAAGTATACTTCAATTTTTAAAAAGTACAATAATAATTTCTATAGGTAAGGTCCACTGATAAATGCTAAAATTAGTGGGCTAAAATTTAAGCAGAAACAATATATTTGCAGTCTCAAATTATCTACCCCAAAGCACTATTTACAGAGGGTCAAATAGTAACTTTACAATAAAGACCTGTGGCTGAAATCACTTAACTGAGGAATCAGGGTTAACCTCACCACTTATAGATATAGATACCCTGATGTGATGTCTTGAGAGTATGTATGATATAATGAAGATAAAACCAACTCAGACCTATCTATTTGAAGGACTGTTTACAAAATAGCTGACCCATACTCAGAAAATATATCAAGGTTATGTAAGCCAGGACTAAAAGTCTGTCAAAGAATGGAGGCATGTAAGTTACATGATCACTAAATATAATGGGAATCTTAGATTATAGAACAGAAAAAAAACATCAGTGGAAAAACTCATGAAATCCAAATAAATTCTGTACTTCAGTTACTATATTTGTACCAAGGTTAATTTCTTAGTTTTTATTAAATTTCTGTCGTTATGTAAGTTACTAACAAAAGGAACAGCTTTGGTGAAGTGTATCTGAGAATTTTCCATACTATTTTGGCAGCTTTCTACAACTCTAAAAAGAAAGTCAAAAATTATCTCATTATCTCCAAAAACCAATAGTTTTTAAGTTAACATTCATTTTGAAAAAAAAAAAAACAGATATGGATATGAGCAGACAATTTATAAATCTAGGGATAGATTCTTCTGGGCTGCCAGCAACCTAAGGAATGGATACAGGGTAATAGTCCAACTTAAAATATAATAATTGAAAGTGTATAAGAAAAGAATTCTAAACAACAAACAAAGCAGAATGAACATCGAATAGGTGATCAAGAGCTTGTGAAATCAATGTTCTTGAAGAACTTGAAGACCAAGGTAGATAATCAGCTGTATTGGGAGGACTGAGGCTTTAATTTTTGGGGACAAATTAGAGTATTCTTGCATGTTCCCTTTTTCCTACAGAGAAGATTTAGGAAATAACTTCACAGCTCTATGACCTGTGTATTTGCATGTGAATTAATGGATGTCCACATAGTTCTAAAATATATCTTAAGCAAATCCTGAGACTTGGAAACAGTCTAAGGAAGCACATTAGGAAAGTTGGGTTATGAATTAAGTGAAATGCAGAGTTTTACATCTTTTTTTCCTTATTCATTATATTTTAAGCTCAAGTGGTTTCCCATCTGGGTTAAGAAATTGCATTGCTCAAATGTTAATATTCTTTTCCGTGGTATTATTTCATTATAATTCATTTTGAAGAAGTGTATGGTTTAACAGACTAGAAAGTCCACTGATTTGACAGAGGTAATATGTTAAACAATCTTTGTATTGGTAGAAGTTGCCAATGGCTTAATCTCGATCATCAGTGGTTTTCTTAGATGATAAAGTTTTAAAATCCTTAATTTTTCCCAGTGTGATTTCATTTAGGATTATGCAGTCTGATTCATTTAAGAAAACTGCACCAGGAGACAATATAATTTTGGTGCAGAAATTTGAGAGAGAGAGTCAGGGTGGTATTTCATTTCTCATTCAAGGGACGATTCCATAGACCTCCTTTCTTCTTTTTCCATTTCTATCTCTTTGTCTCTTTTTCTCTGTTGATTTTCTTCTTGGAAGCTTTGCAGCTGAAACACAGGTGGGTGAGTAGGGAGTTTTTAGTTTCCTTTTTATGGATTTTTCTTTAACTCTCCACTGATTTGAACAGCCTTACTGAGCCTTTTAGTATTGACATCAGAAAAAGAGACAAAAGACTGGAAAAGCACTAAGAGGCAAATTATTAAAAATAGGTTTTATTATATATAGATCTATGTTGATGATTGATTAATAACAGTAAATACTTTATACTTTTCAAACCACTGCATTCTTCTTATTTTATTTTATAACTAGTAAACCTCTGGTTGACTGAATTATTTATTTTTCATTCAGATAACTTGGCAAGATGTCATTACATTAAAGATAAGGGATGAAATACCACAGATTTACAGATATAGAAAATTAGTAAAGAGACAGAGAGAAATGGTTACTGGTTACTTTTGAAATTTACTATAAGTATGTAGTTTGAATTGAAGGAGAAATATTCATGTAACAAATACATATTGGTTACTTTCTATGCAGGCAGCACAAAGGATGCTATGCTGACAAGGTAGACAAAGTTCCATACCTGTTGGAAACTCATAAGATATCAGCAATCTCTTCTTATAAGGCCTCTAGATAACATATGATTTTTAAGACCTTGATATTCTATGGCATCTCCCATAATTCTTCTCATTTCTAAGGGATTATGTTTTCATGGCTTTATCTGCTTCTATATTCTACAACCAGTCCAGACATAAAACTCAGTCTCCTCAGTAGTCTCTGCCATACATTTAGGCTGTGAAGCTCTTCCTAAGTTGAGTAGAATTCACAACAGATTTGGAGTCATAACAAGTGGTCACATTTTACACTATGTGTACCTATTCTCTTTACCTCTTTTTCCCTGTACTATATGGATATATGTGTCTCTTCTAACTCCTAGCTTCAGAATTGCACAACCAAAAGTATTAAGGTGCTTAGCTTAATAAGGGCCTTCCACTTAAAAGCTTTGAAAGTAGTTGGGATAACACAAGCATATTAGTAATAAGTAAGAAAGAACAACAAAAATAATGATAATGATGGACATTCTGTTACACGTATTGCCATGCTTTCCATAACTCCCATCCCACTCATCTATACTGTGCTGCTTCCAACTCCTATATTGCATTTTCCATGGGAAGTACAAGATAGTAGTAAAAAGGGACACCTGGGTGGCTCAGCGGTTGAGCCCACAACTTGCCCAACCGCAAGTTGTCATCAATTTATTATTCATGTCTCTCATGAATAAATAAATAAAATGTTTAGAAAAAGAGCAGTAAAGAAAGAACTCCCCTCCTCTCATGGACACACTAAATATACAGCTACATATGGAACAGCTCCTTCTGAAAAAGGCCTGAAAGCTATTTGAAGAGCTTCTCTTCAACAAAGGATAAAAGGGCTACTTCAAGACAGGTAGGAGAGGCAGAGATATGCTCTTTCCCAAAACCACACCTGTGCAGGATAGTGACCTACAATTGGAAGAGGTTTCACAAAGCAGGAGTTTCTCCCTGACAAATGAGAAGTTTGTGTCTCACAGCAGGCACCACAATACTTGGAACCTAAACCAGAAAAATAAACCCCAAAACATCTAACTTTAAGATGTACAAACTTCTAGTTATAAAATAAAGAAGTCATGGGGATTTAATGTATGGCATAGGAAATGTGGTCAATGGTATTATAATAACTTTGTATGGTGGCAGATGGTAACTAGACGTATCATGGGGATCATTTTGTAATGTCTAAAAATATTAAATCACTGTAACATACCCCTGAAACTAATAGAATATATTTTTTAAAGATTTTATTTATTTATTCATGAGAGACACAGAAAGAGAGAGAGAGGCAGAGACACAGGCAGAGGGAGAAGCAGGCTCCACACAGGGAGCCTGATGCAGTACTTAATCCCGGGACTCCAGGATCACACCCTGGGCCAAAGACAGGCACTAAACTGCTGAGCCACCCAGGGATCCCCCTAATAGAATATTTTATGTTAATTATGCTTCAATTAAAAAAAAAAAGGGGAGAAAAAAAGGAATGAAAAACAACAAAGCATATGTCCAGGAGACTCAAAGGGCTGTAGGCACTGAGATACCACTTTTAAAGGGCTCCCACACAGATTTACTTTCCACAAGTCTCAATGCAAAAGCAGCAGTTTGAAAAATGCCTAGGTCATTTGTGAAGGAGATCCATTTGCTAATCTTAAAAAGTTTGCTGGAGGGGTCGGGACCTACAAAGACCCTCTCCCAGATACAGATACTGCTGGACGCCATTTTTGGACTCTTCCTCTACCTTGCTAGTGCTTGTAGGTGCACATATTTGCTCTAGTGTCCAATTGCCCCACTAAAGCTAGCCTACTTGTGTGCTTCCTGCACTCATCAGCTGTCTTGCTAAAGCTGTCAGGCATGTGCAGACCACACAAGGGACTCTTCTTGATCACCTGGCTCTGGTGGCCAGTGGAGGGTGGGCAGGCTTGCATTTCTGAGTCCTACAGGATTGTAACAACCAGGGAGATAGTTCTTAGCAGACTACCATTCTCAGGGCATCATCATACAGGTAGAAGGCTGAAACACACTCTCACTCTTCTGTAAAAACAGGCCTACTTACTTGTCCTGGAGCTTCAGATGAGGGGCAGGTTCAGGTTTGCCACACATCTAGAGGCTTTCAGGGAACATGGGGGATGCCATTTTTGTGTTCTCTCTGGGCATTGCTTCAGCTCACCAGTACCTCTCAGAAAAGAGCTTATATTTTTGTCTGGAGCCCTAACTTATGCAACTATTGCACAGGAGATAGATTGCCTGGTCTGGAGGCCAGCATGCTTTATAACTGTGGTCCCACATGGCTATTTATATTTGTATACTTTAAATATAAGCCTTTAAGCCTAAGGGCCTGCCTCTCAATAAGCCTGAGACTAAGAGTTGTCTGAGGTCTCTCCCTGTGGAACAGATCTGATACACTCTAAACAACTGGGACCTATCAAAAATAAATTAGGCTGATTGAACAATCACAAAGATTCAAGAGACAACCAAGAGCTAGAGCAAGATTCAACAACAGAGTTCATCTCCTACACAGTCCATCCCCTTAAAACTGGAAGAGGTAGATATTTTATCTGATATGAAGAAATAGGGAGTCAAACAAAATGAGGAAACAGAGGAATATCCTCAAATAAAATAGCAAGATAAAACTACAAGGGAAAAAAAATCAGAATGAAGAGATGAGTAATTTACCTGAAAAAGTATTCAAAGTAATTGAACTCACAGAACTTGGGACAAGAATAATTGAACACAATGAAGACTTCAACAAAGAGATAAATAATATGAAGAAGTACCACAGAAGTCACAGAGCTGAATAATACAATAATTGAACTGAGAATATACTAACAGGATTCAAAAGCAGACTATATGAAGCAGAAGAAAGCATCAGTGAGCTAGAAGGTAAGGCAATGGAATTCAATCAGAGCAGCAAAAAGAAAAAGGAATGGAAAAGAATGAGGATAGCCTAAGGGAAAACCACATCAAGTGGATTAACATTCACAATCAGGGTGGTCCCAGAAGAGAGAATGAGTCAGAAAACTTATTTGAAGAAGTAATAGTTGAAAACATTCCTACCCTATGGAAGACATCAAGATCTAAGAAGCCTAGAAAGTTCCAAATAAGATGAACCCTGGGGGGGAAGGGGGGGCTCAGTTAGTGAAGTAACCAACTCTTGATTTCAGGTCAGATCTTTATTTCAGGGTCATGAGTTCAATCCCCATGTTGGGCTCCACTCTGGGTATGGACCCTACTAAAAAAAAAAAAATGAAGCTCAAGTGATCTACACCAAGATGTATTATAATTAAAATGTCAAAAGTTAATGAGAGAATCTTAAAATTAGCAGAAAAAAAAAACTTGTTATGCACAAAGGAACCTTTATAATAATATCAGTAGAAACTTTGCATGCCAAAAGAGAATGGCATGATATATTCAAAGTGCTAAAGAGAGAAAACTTTTAACCAAGAATACTTTACTCAGTAAGGTTATCATTCCCAACTCAAGAAGAGATCAAGAATTTTTTAGACAAGCAAAATCTAGTCTTTCAAGAAATAACAAAGTGACTCTTTTAAGCTGAAAAGGAAGGGAACTAATAAATAACAAGAAAACATAAAAGTCTAAATTCATGGAAAAGAAAAATATATGGTAAAATATATGGTAAATATATGGAAAAATATATAGTAGATTAATTACCTATAAAGCTATTATGTAGGGTAAAAGACAAAAGAATAAATAACTTTACAGTAATTCATTAAGGAATACACAAAATAAAAATATATAAAATGTGCCAAGAAAAACATAGAAAATGGGGAGTGGGAAAAATGTAGAGTTTTAGAATTTGTTCAAATTTAAGTAGCTATCAATTTAAAATAGACTGGTATATATATAGGATACTACAGGTGAGTCTTATAGTAATCACAAAGCAAAAGCCTATAACAGATACACAAAAAGAAAATGGCAAAGGAATCTAAACATAATACTAAAGAAAGTCATCATACCATAAGGGAAAAGAGTGAGAGAAAGAAACACAGAAGAACTACAAAATAACCAGTAAACAATTAATCGAATGACAATAAATATATACTTATCAATAATTATTTAAATGCCATCACCTGTGTGGCTCAGTTGGTTAAGTGTCTGGCTCTTGATTTTGGCTTAGGTCATGATCTCAGTGTCATGAGATTGAGCCCTGTGTCAGGTTGTGGCCTCAGTGTGGAGTATGCTTGGGATTCTCTCCCTCTCCCTCTGCCCTTCCTCTGGCCCATGTGGTCTCTCTCTCTCTCTCCCTCAGCAAAATAAATAAATAAAATCTTTTAAAAAATAATTACATAAATGTAAATAGATTAAAATCTCCAACCAAAAGACATACAGAGTTGAATGCACTAAAAAAACAAGTCCCATTTATTTGTTGCCTGCAAAAGATTTGCTTCAGATTTAAGAGCATAAACCAACTGAAAACGAAAGGCTATAAAAATGTTCTATGCAAATGGAAACCAAATGAAATCTGGAGCAACAAAACTTTTATCAGACAAAATAGAATTTGAAACAGAGTATAATAAAAAATAAAGAGGGGCATTACATAATGATAAAGGGGTCAATCTCACAAGAGGATACAACATTGTAAATCTTTATGCACCCAACATAGGAGCACCTAAATATATAGAGCAAATATTGACAGAACTAAATGGAGAAATTCACAGCAATATAATAGTAGTAAAATATTTTAATGCTCAACTTGAATCAATGGATAGGTCATCCAAACAGAAATTTAATAAAAAAGCATCAGCCTTAAATGACACATTAAAACACATAGCTTAATATTTATATGTGTGTATGTGTATATATAATTTTATCCAATAAGAGAAGAATACATGTTCTTCTAAACTGTATATAGAATATTCTCAGAATAGATATGTTAGGCCACAAAGCAAGTCTTAACAAATTTAAGAAGATTGAAATCATATCAATCATCTTTTCTGAGTACAATAGTATGAAACTAGAAATCAGTTATAAGAAGAAAACTCAAAAAATATATGGAAAAAGTCATGATCTCTGGGTGGCTCAGCAGTTTAGCACCTGTCTTCGGCCTAGGGTGTGATCCTGGAGTCCTGGGATCGAGTCTCAAATCAGGCTCTCTGCATGGAGCTTGTTTCTCCCTCTGCCTGTGTCTCTGTCTCTGTCTCTGTCTCTGTCACTCTCTCTCTCTGTGTCTCTCATTAATAAATAAATAAAATCTTTAAAAGTATATATATATGTATATATATATATACACACACATATATATATAAAAATCATAAATATGTAGATATTAAAGAACATGCTACTGAACAACTAGTAAGTTAACAAATCAACAGAGAAATTTAAAAATACCTTGAGACAGATGAAAATGGAAATACAAAATACCAAAATATATACAATGCAGCAAATGTTGTTCTAAGAGGGAAGTTTGTAATGAAACGGGCCTATATCAAAAAACAAAAAAAATCTCAAAGAATCTAATTTTATACCCAAATAAACTAGAAAAATAAGAGCAGAGGAAACATTAAATTAATAGATGGAAGGAAATAACAAAGATCTGAGCAGAAAAAAAATGAAATAGATATTAAAAATAAAATAGAAAAAAATCAATAAAATTAAGAACTGTTTCTTTGAAAAGATTAAAAAGAATGACAAATATTTAGCTAGACTCACCAAGAGGTCTCAAATAAATAAAACAAAAAATGAAAGAGGAGTTACAACTGACACAACAGAAATACAGAGGATCATAAGAAACTCCTAGGAACAATGTATGCCAACAATGTGGACAACCTGGAAGAAAGGAATAGACTCCAGGAATGTTTTATTTATTGTTTTTCCCAGGAATGTTTTATATGGAATTACATTCATATAATCTTCTGAGACTGAATTATGGAAATACAGTAAATCTGAATAGACTAATTAATAGTAAGGAGATTGAATCTGTAATAAAAAACCTTTCAACACACGCCCAGGACTGGATGGCTTCACTGGTGAATTCTACCAAACATTTAAAGAAGATTAAGTATCTATCCTTTTTAAACACTTCCAAAAAATTGAAGAGGAGGGAATGCTTCCAAACTGGTTTTATAAATCCTGCATTATTCTATTACCACAACCAGATAAGGACACCACAAAAAGAGGAAATTTTAGCTTAGAGGCCCTGATGAACATAGATGCAAAAATCCTCAATAAAATATTAGTAAATTAAATTCAGAATTACATTAAACAGATCATACATCATGACCAAGTGAGATTTCTTCCAGGGATGCAAGGTTTTTCAACATTCACAAATCAATCAATGTGAGACACGTGAATGACATGAAGGATAAAAGTTATATGATTATCTCAATAGGTGCACAAAAAGCATTTGACAAAATTCAATATCCATTCATGATAAAAAAAAAAAAACTCTCAACAAAGTAGGTACAGAGGGAACATACCTCAACATAATGAAGGGCAGTTAGGACAAGCTCACAGCTAATATCATACTCAATGGTGAAAAGATGAAAGCTTTTCCTCTAAAATCAGAAATAAGTCAGAGTAACCACTTTCACCATAGTGTTGGAAGTCCTAGCCAGAGCAATTAAGCAAGAAAAAGAAGCAAAAGGCATCATCCAAATTAGAAAGGAAGAAGTAAAACTGACACTATTTGCAGACGATATGATTTTATATATACAAAAACCTAGACTTGTCCTCCCCTCCCACCAAACTGTTAGAACTAATAAACACATTTAGTAAAGTTGCAAGGTACAAAATTAATACACCAAAAAAAATCCTGTTGCATTTCTATACACTAACAATAGACTGTCAGAAAGAGCAATTAAGAAAACAACCATATTTACAATTGCATCAAAAATAATAAAATGCCTAGGAATAAATTTAACCAAGGAGGTATAAGACCTGTACACTGAAAACTATAAGATATTGATGAAAGAAATTAAAGAAGATACAAATAAATGGAAAGATATTCCATGATCATTGGTTGGAAAAATTAATTTTGTTAAAATGTCCACACTACCCAAAGCAATCTACAGATGCAATGCTATCTCTATTAAATTTCCAAGGCATTTTTCACAGAAATAGAACAAGTGATCCCCAAATTTGTACAGAACCACAAGTCCCTGAATAGGCAAAGCAATCTTGAGAAATAAAAACAAATCTAGAGGCATCATGCTCCCTGATTTCAAACTATATTACAAAGCTATAGTAATCAAAACACTGTGGTACTGGCATAAAAACAGACATGTATATCAATAGAACTGAATAGAGAGTGAAGAAATAAACCCACAATTAATTTATGACAAATATGGTGAGAATATACAAAAGGAAAAGAACAATCTCATCCATAAACAATGTTGGGAAATCTGGACAGCTATATACAAAAGAATGACAATAAACTACTATCTCATATTATGAACAAAAATCAATTCAAAATGGATTAAACACTAGAATGTAACATGAAACCATAAAACTCCTAGAAGAAAATATGGGTGGTAATCTCCTTGATATTGGTTTCAGCAATGATTTTTTTAAATATTTTTTTAAAGATTTTATTTATTTATTCATGAGATGCAGAGAGGGAGGGAGCAACATTGGCAGAGGGAGAAGCAGCTCCCTGCAAGGAGCCCAATGCAGGACTTGATCCCAGGACCCCGGGATCATGACCTGAGCCAAAGGCAGATACTCAACCACTGAGTCACCTAGGTGTCCCACAACAATGATTTTTTATACTGGACTCCAAAAGCAAAGGCAACAAAAGCAAAAATAAACAAATGGGACTACATCAAACTAAAAAGCTTTTGCATAGCAGAGGAAAACATCAACAAAATGAAAAGAGAACCTCCTGAATGGGAGAAAATATTTGCAAATCATATATTGTATAAAGGGTTAATATCCACTTTATATACAGAATGCATAAGCTAACTAGCGGACAAAAACAAAAACAGTCCAATTAAAAAATGGGCAGAAGACCTGAATAGACATTTTTTCAAAGAAGACATACAAATGGCCAACAGGCACATGAATAGATGCTCAATATCACCAATTATCAGGAAGATGCGAAACCAAAATTACAATGGATACCACCTCACACTTGTTATAATGGCTTTTATCAAAATAACAGGAAATAACAAGTGTTGGTGAAGATATAGATAAAGGGGGACTATCATGCACTGTAGGTGGCAATGTAAACTTGTGCAGCCACTGTGAAAAACAGTGGAGTTTCCTCAAAAAATTAGAGAGAGAACTACCATGGATCCAGCAATTCTACTGCTAGATATTTATCCAAAGAAAACAAAAACACTAATTCTAAAATATATATATATCCACCTTCGTATTTATTGCAGCATTATTTACAATAGCCAAGATATGGAAATAACCTAAGTGTCTATTGATAGATGAATGGATAAAGAAGCTATGGTAAATATATATATAATATATAATTATACATATAATTATAATTATATATTATGTATCTATATACCTATATATATTTGTATTGTATATACAATGTATACAGTGTATACAAATATCAGTATAAATAAATATATATATAATGGAAAACTACTCAGTCATAAAAAAAGAATTAAACTTTGTTATTTACAAGCATGTGGATGGACTTTGAGAGAATTATGCTAAGTAAAATAAGTCAGAGAAGATCAAATACCATATGACTGCACCTCTATGTGGAATCTAAAAACAAAACAAAACAAAACAAAGGTCATAGATACAGAGAACACAATGGTGATTATTAGAAGGGATGGAGGTTCGGTGGTAGGCAAAAAAGGTGAAGGAAGTCAAGAGGTACAAACATCCGATTATAAAATATATAGGACATGGGGATATAATAATGTACAGCATACTGACTATAGTCAGTAATATTATAGTGTATACTTGAATGTTCCCAAGAGGGTAAATTGTAAAAGTTCTCACCACAAGAAAAAAAATATTTTTCTAACATTGGTGATAAATGGTACTAGACTCATTGTGGTGATCATTTTGCAGTGTATACAAATAACAAATCATTATGTTGTATACCTAAAACTATAGTTATGTCAATTATACCTCAATAAAAAATTGCATTTTCCTATGGAATTTCAATCGTTTGTAAAAGCATTATGTGAAAAATAATGTATGTAGTATAATCTCTGAGTTAATATTAAAGAGACAATATATAAATTATTCTATATTCTGTATCCAGACAGATTATTCACATCCTGAAGTCCATTCATCTCTCTCAATAGTTTAATAAAAACATGATCTAGTCATTTGAGTGGAATACAAGATAATTTTGTTCATGTTTAGATTTCTAATATATTCACTCCAATCCTTTACCCTCCATTTCTATCAATAGAGGTCTTCAGATTTTAAATAGCAGGCACACACACATAAAAGAACAAGAACAATACAGCTTTTACATCTTTTAGGTGACATGTTCCATAAACCTTACATTTGATGAAAATCTGTGTGAGTTTCTAGTATAGCTATTTGAGTCATTCCAATGAAATAAGACTTGAAATTCAGAAAAGTGAAATCATAGTGTATTAGAAGAAGTGTCACTTAGAAGATTTATATTTAATATATAAATTCAACCAGCTGTCCCAGACATCATGATTTAATATAATGACTGTAGGTTAGACATGAACCACACCTACATAATTTTCCTAGTGATTTGTCTGCATTGATTCCAATTTGATTTCTTCAAGGAATTATTAGGCTTGTTTTAAAAGTATTTAGATGTCTACCGTAGTTGAACAGCGCTGGGGGAGGAGTAAGCAAAATATCAGTTGTACATTCAAAACACAATTTAATGATTGCTAAAATTATCATTTGACCACTAAACTATGGTAAGGAAGGCGGAAAAGACAAAACTAAAGGCCAATTGCTTTTCTATTATATGTCACAGTAGGGAATGTTACAAGTATAATTGAAAACTTGTTAAAGAATAAAGGAAAGATGGAAATAACAACTGAATAGCCAGAAAATAATCCGTTTTTCAGATATTTCAAATACTTGATTGCTAAAGGAAATTGTAACAGAGATGGGAAGTCACCTTTATATGTCATTCTTAGTATGGATAGCATTTAGGGCATAAAATATGTTGCAATATACTCAACTGAAGACTATGACCAAAAAGAAAGGAACTACTTTTAGAAAGACTGCCATTGGGAAATATCAATGCTGCTATTGATTCTAGTTGCTAAGGAAAGAATGATTTTTCTATATAATCTTAAGTATAAAATTTGAGGATCCTCTAACAAAGTCCTATATGTAGGACTAAAAGAGACATAAAAGTGTCTTCAAGAAAAGAAAAGGAGCCTGAGGCTGTTGTAGAGGATGAAAGGTAAGCATGATGCCTCTGCTCACACAGGTCACATATGATTTTTTAAATCATTTAAAAATTATTTTTTAAAAATCATTTTTACCCAATAAAACTTTACCAATTTTTTGCACATATATTAGCACTACAGCTGAGTGTTGAGTGTATAGACTTTGCAGACTCCTTGAGACTTGGATTTGTATTCTAGGCTTAGTATTTATCAGATGTATAACCTTGGGCAAGATACTTAAACCACTAAGACTCCGTTTTACCATCTGTAAAGTGGTCTATGAGTGCTTTTTCACCAAATTTATTGGAAATATTAAATGAACTAATGCTTACAAACTCATTTCACATGCTTAATATATTGTTAAGTGCTCATTCTTTTTAGAAAATGGTAAGGCTTTTTTTCCCAACATATTAGAAGAGTCTCATTTTCACACATCTATTCCAACTCCCAGAAAACAGTAGACGAGATAAGCCTAGAGAGAATTCTTAGTAACATAAGTCCTGTTGATCTTCTCCACTCAGTCCTAATCCTCAACAAGTCTTTTACCTTAGGACACTTAATTTCTTCCACATTTAGTGTTAAAGTTTTTGAAGATATCTGATGGATCCCACTTGAGTTCTAGCACCATTTTCCAATAGAATTCTCACTTTGCATAGTAATATTGAGGTTATCTTCATATGAAGCCTCTGTCACCAAAATGGGTAAAGGGGATCAAAACGTACAAATTTCTTTAAAAAAAATTTATTTATTTATTCATGAGAGACAGAGAGAGAGAGGCAGAGACACAGGCAGAGGGAGAAGCAGGCTCCATTCAGGGAGCCTGAGTGGGACTCGATCCGGGGTCTCCAGGATCACACCCTGGGCTGCAGGCAGCGCTAAACCGCTGTGCCACGGGGCTGCCCAAAGGTACAAATTTCCAGTTACCAAGTAAATAAGTCATGGGGATGTGATATGTATATAGCATAGTGACTAGAGCTAATAATACTGTGTTGTATATTTGAAAATTGCTAAATGAATATATCTTAAAAGTGCCCATCACAAGAAAAAAATTGTAACTGTGTGGTGAGAAACGCTAGCTAGACTAATTGTGATCATGTCACAGTATATATAAATACTGAATCATTATGTTGTACACCTGAAACGAATATAATGTTATATGTCAATTATATCTCAGTTAAAAAAAAACTCTTTGGTTTTAAAAAATACTTCGAGGATAATCAGAATACATGCAGCAATGAAAACACATTTTTGGAGAGGAAAACATGTCTTTCATTGCCCATATGCCCTTCCTTTGAATTATTCTCTATCATAGGATCTGACCTCTAAAAACTATATTTCCCAGGTTCCCTTGCTAATTGACTTTAGGATCAATTTTGTCAAATCACTTTAGGGAAGCTGAGGGAGAGAGAAAGAGGATATTGTCACCCTTTCTTCTATTGATAGCATCTCTAGCTGTGGTTATTTCTCCTCCAAGATCCTAGCTTGGACCTGGCAGTTTGTCTTCTGGCTTTGGTTTTACCCTATCTTTTCAACCTGTCATGGAATCTTCTTCCTTTGTTTCATGTCAGGGTTGCCTCACTGATTCATGTTTGTAAAGTTCTCTGACACTGTTATAACAAGTTCTACATATTAGCTTCCTTCTAATGAACACCATGATGGAATTATGATTTCTTGAGTAAGTCTTGAAATTTTGGAGAATGGACTTGCTCTGCTGAACTAGTAATTTCTATACTGGGGCCATAATAAATGGATAATAAAAGGAAACACCTGTTTCCTTCATATCATTTACCACTAAAAAATGACCACACTTCTAACATTTTCTAAACATAGAATAAAAAGTACACAGAGTAGAGGCCCTCCCACTCATTCCAGGAATTTAATTGGACTGTCTTTCCATGACTAGATGCTGTCTCTTCAAAATACTTTTGGATTTTTGTTGTATAGATAATTGTGACAATATTTTTGATTTGGAAATTCTCTGAGTTTTAGTGTTTTGTTTTTATTTCAATTAATAATCCTTGCATTTTAGCCATTTTTTCACCTGAGAAATACAGTATCAGCTATTGCATACTTTGCAAGTACTTTCAATGATTTAAAACACCACTTTAATTATGTACATTCGAAGAGGCTTCACTTAGGCCTTAAAGATTAGCTTTATCAAGTACTCTAATGGACAATTATCTTCCACACCACCAGTACCTCCCCACCCCTTTGCTGCTAAGGAAAAATTCATTTTAGTACTGTGTGAGTTAAAACTTGGCTTAGTTCTCAAAGGACTTAATTTTACCAAACATAATTTTGTAACTTGAGACTCTCAGTTCTTAAATTTATTGAAACTCATATTGAGTCTGCTAAAGAATATGCCCAGTTATCAATCACTGGCTAGTTTCTCTGAAGACAAGCTTCCTGAGCTTCACAACCATAAACCTTGTTCTTTTCATGTGCTGTCTCCAACTCTGATATAGGGTTGCAGTATATTACTTGCAAAACACCTATTAAAACTCCAGTTTTCAGATTTTTGAGCATCTTATTAAAAGTTGCACATTTTAAAGTCTTTATGGCTTGCTTACATGAAAACATAATCTTTCTTATCAGAAGTCATAAAACATATGAAGAATCCAATCCTACTATTTAAGATAAAAGAGAGATTTATTTTGTATTGCTCAATTGCTAGTGACTACCATGAGACTTTTAAACATTACTCTATTGAAAGAATTCCTTAACATACACATTTTATAGCTTGAGATTTCCTTCCTATTATCTCTTCACCTTATGCCTTTCTGCTTAAAAGTCTTTTATGGGTCATTCCTACCTTATTCCCACTTCATTCTGTTAGTTGAGGCTAAGTCATGTATACCTCCCACCTTCACAGTAGATATCCAATAATACTCTTTCTTAGGGCTTCCAGTCCAAGCGTTGACCACTATTCCTGGCTATTTTCCATCTCATTTCTCTATGTTCTTTTTTCTTTCTTTCTTTCTTTTTTTGGGGGGGTGGGGGAGGTTTAGATGAAATGTTTCATAATATATTTTTTGTGTGAAAAGAAAGGATCACTTTTATTTGAAATGTGAATGAATCTTACTTGGTCTAACTAGAGACTTAAATGATCAATTCTGTGGCATACAGTGAGCACTTAATAAATGTTAACCATTATTATTATTATCATTATTATCATTATTATTATTTACACAGGTCTTTTGCCTTTCTCTAAAATTCCTAAGTGAAGAAGATAAGGGAAAAACCAAAGACTTCAAGGAAAAACAGAACATAGCTTTCTTTGACTTTGTGTTCAAGTGTTCAGAGGGGACTTCTGGGATTCTTAAATTTAAGATATAGTGGTAGATTTGGGAAGAAATCAAAGAAGACTATTTATAATTCGCTGCTAGTGAAAACACTTTTGGTGGGAACTTTTGAAATTTGAAACCTTGTAACTTTCCCTTTGTTTTAGTTAGTCTTATTTTTATTTTTTGTGAACTTCCTTCCTGTTACTAACAGAAAATATGAAAGCAGTAGTGTATTTTTTCAGAAACTAGATGGAAGGGGAGTATTCCTGATTCATTCATTTAGCAAGCAAAAAGCAAATCAGCTCATAATTTGTACCAGCCACTGTTGAGGACACAAGGGGAGTAACTGCCCTATTGTTGCTCACACAGATTTTGGGGATTAAGTGGAAATGAATCCCCTGGAATCACACTGCCAGAGTTCATGTTCTTCCTCTCCCATTTGCTATAAATATGACCTTAAATAAATTACTGGATTTCATATGCTTCATCTGTATGATGGGGATAATAAAGAGCACTTACCACTTGTAGGTTGTTCAGAAAACAAATGAATCGATACATAAGAAATACTTAGAACACTTACTGTCACGTGCCAGGTGCTCAGTGATATTAACTTTTTGACATGAGAATGGTACTTCTCAAAGGATGGCATGCAGCATGTTATTTAAGTGATATACAGATATTAGTCTTGTAATTATTATCCTTTTGTTTCACCATGGTTATAAAATTTGTGAACTATATAATAGAAGCTTTTCATGAACAGATGCAGTTTCCTGTTTAAATACATTCATTTAAGTAAAAAAAAAAAGTTGGTTTAAAAAAATCTTCAAAGTCTAGATAAGGAGTAAAGACTCCTAGTGCTCTCCCATAACTAGGTCACCCCTTCTTCCTGCCACCTGGGAGGACTTTACTTGCCTGCCTCTTGGCGTAAGGCAGGGTTATGCAACTAGTCTGGTCTATGGATTGCAAACAAAAGTGACATGTGGCATGCCTCTGGTGCTGCATTTAATTGCCATGCTGAGACCCTCTAGCACTCTCTGTTTGGATCCATAGAGGAATTTGTGGGAACCAAAAAAGTGTACTTTTGTTAAATCACTGAAATATCACATGTTTGTTACTGCAGCATGAAGTGGTTTATGCATACTTACCTCCATGGTGGTAGGAGAACATGATAAAAATCGTGACCGTGGCATTTTCAATGACTGAGACTTGTGGAACACTGTAATAGGAATATATGCACCCTATGAAAGGATAACATATTGTTTGGGGTTTCTGAAAGGTTTTATGGAAAAAAATGGCATTTGAATCACCCTTACAGGATGAATAGTGGTTTGATAGAAACAGGAGTAAAGAGCAATCCAACATGAGGAGAGAACACACATGGGCACACAAAGTGATGGAAGTGATGATGCATTCAAAGGACAATAAGAAGGGGAGTGTGGCTAGACTTTGGGAACAGTGGTTTGGGTTTGTCAGAGACAAGACTGGCATATGAATCAGCAGACCAGTATATGAGTCAGGGAAGGAATAGTCCACTCAAGTAGTTGCATTAATGAAGGTATGATTTCCAGGGATGTAGGCAGCATTAAGGAAACCAGCAAGGATAAGAATGTCTCCGACTACCAGCAACAGTGATAAGTCTTTACCACTTTTTAGCATGGAGGAACAAGGACAGGAAGCAGAGGTACCTAAGCTCAGAGAGAGCAATGGCTACGGGATGCAGGAGGAGCAGCCACTGCCAAGTTTCTACCTGGCAGGGAGGGACCAGGGAGTACTAGTGTTCTAATCTCTCTTCCCTATTGCCCTTACCTTGTTAACTTCCTTTGGAGAATCTGATTGCTCTAATTATAATTTTTAAAAAATATTATAAATGATTGCTGGAACTGTCTCGTGCCCTGCACAACAAATTAGACTCTTCATATGATGTATTTCCCCTGGAAAATCATTTGAGAGAGACAAATTAAAATCTCAATTTTAAGGTTTTGAAGGAAACTTTAGCTTCTTGTTATTCAACACGTTTTTTCTGAAATTGTATGTAAGTTTCTTTTTACTTATTTATGTATTTATTTTGCTTTGCTTTCCTACAGTATATTATTTTTATTTCCTGTTGCCAACTGTAACATGAAGTTCAAAAGACAGCATCTCTTTTCTTGTGTGTATTTAAGAAGCCTATGAATTTCAGAGTTTCATTTACCATTAACCTAATCATTAATTAGTTAGTGAAGAAAAATCAAATCCATGGAATGCTGAACAAGTGAAAAAAATTCAACATTCCTCACATTTAATGAGTTAACTTCTTTTCTATGGAAAATCAACACCCTTAATACCTGCTGAGTAAAAATCCTATAGCTAGGGGTGCCTGGGTGGCTCAGTCAGTTAAGAGTCTGACTTTTGATATGGGCTCAGGTCATGATCCTCAGGATCATGAGATCTAACCCTACATGGAGCCCTCATGTGGAGCCCTGCTTTGGGTTCTGAGCTCATCAGGGAGTCTGTGAGATTTTCTCTCTCCCTCCACTTGCCCCTCCCCCGCACACTCTCTCTCTAAAATAACAATAAACAAATCTTTAAAAAAATTTATATACTAAAGATGACTGTGTTTATAGACTGTCAAATAATCCAAAGAATATAGCGTATGTCAGTTAAAAATGTCCTTTGGAATAGCTGAACACCTTAGGATTTTTAGTTGTTGTCATTACTGCGGGTGTTTTAATGTATTTATGTACACAACACCTTAGCTGTTAGACTGAGTTCAGTGTCAAGCAGACCTGGCTTTGATTCGTAGGTGTGCCATTGTCTAGCTCTGTGGCTTTGAGGAAATATTTAACCTCTTTTGGTCTCAGTTTATTCATCTCTAATATGGAGATATTAGAGATAATAGTAACTATGCCTTTGGATTATTGTGAAGAGTGAATAAAATCTAGAAAGCTATTAACATGGTGTTCATCACATGGTGAAGTGCTTAATAAATGTAATTTGGCATTATCATTATTTACTCTTATTCAAACAGCTTTTTTTTTTAATACTAAAAAGTAAGGGTTGTATGGGTGGCTCAGTCAGTTAAGCATTTAACATTTGATTTTTGCTCAGGGTCCTGAGATCAAGCCAGTTTTGGGTTCCAGGCTCAGCAGGGAGTCCGCTTAAGGATTCTCTTTCTCCTTCTCCCTCTGCAGGCTCAGCAGGCAGTCTGCTTAAGGATTCTCTTTCTCCTTCTCCCTCTGCACTTCCCCCTACCCTTCCCACCCCACTCATGTGCTCTCTCTCTCTCATATAAATAAATAAATCTTATATTAAAAAATAAGTATATCACATTAGCCTGAGACATAATCGGTGGAGTGTCAGCCTTACAGAAGAGTCAAAAACTGATTTGATTGTCCTCATAAGATCTTGTCCTATAAGAAGAAAATACTGTTTAAAATAAATAACTCCTACTCCTCCCCAGTGTTTATAGCAGCAATATCCACAATAGCCAACCTGTGGAAAGAGCTCAGATGTCCATTGACAGATGAATGGATAAAGAAGATGTGGTGTATATATATAATGGAATATCACCCAGCCATCAAAAAAGTGAAATCTTGCTATCTGCAAGGATGTGGATGGCATAGAGGGTACTATGTTAAGCCAAATAAGTCAATCAGAGACAGACAATTATCATATGATCTCACTCATATGTGGAATTTAAGAAATAAAACAGGGTCATAGGGGTGTGATATACTGGGTGATAAACTGGGTGTGATATAAGACTGAGGAATCACTGACCTCTACCTCTGAAACTAATAATACATTATAGGTGAATTAATTGAATTTCAATAAAACAAATCAAAAAATAAAATAAATAATTCATACTTCTAGGTATTATGTTATCTTTTTCCTCTCTCTCTCTTCTTCTCATTTGACATTAAGGAATCAACAAGAGTTACGGTAGGAAAAGGCTTTTATCTCAGTTCCATTCTCAGAATGTGTCACCAGTCTGATAACTTTTTATCACTCCTGTCACTGCCTCCTACCTTTCTTCCACACAAACTGCAGTTGTCTCCTAACTCCTAACTCCTGTGTCGCTGAAATCTGTTGTCCACAGAGCAGCCCGAGTGATGCTTCTGAAACACAATTTGGGTCCTGTCTCTTCCTAGCTCAAAATCTTCCTAAAGCTGCCCAGCACAGCTAAAACAAAATCAAAAGGCTTTACTCTGTGATCTCCATATCCGGGGTAACTCTATCCCTAATTTCTACCATTCTTCTCCACTCTCATTTCATTCCCTACAAAATTAGACTTACCCCAGGACTTTTGCACTTGTTCTTCCTCTCCTAGAATTCCTCTTTCTCGCTTTTTTTTTTTTTAAGATTTTATTTATTTATTCAAGAAAGACACAGAGAAAGAGAGGCAGAGACCTAAGCAGAGAGAGAAAAGCAGGCTCCATGCAGGGAGCCTGATGTGGGACTCGTTCTCAGGACTCCACGATCAAGCCCTGAGCCAAAGGCAGATGCTCAACCTCTGAGCCACCCAGAAGTCCCTCTTTCTCCTCTATAAAGCTCACATCTTCAGTCCATTCAGGTGCTTATATTTAAAGAAGCCATTCTCAGGGCACTGGGTTGGCTCAGTCAGTTAGATCAGTCTGACTCTTGATCTCAGCTCAGGTCCTGATCAGGGTCATGAGTTCAAGCTCCATGTTGAACTCCCAACATGGATCCTATTTAAATGAAAGAAAGAAAGAATGAATGAATGAATGGATGAATGAATGAATGAATGAATGAATAAATAAATAAATATTGAAACTAAAATTAAGAAAATGATTATAAAGAAGCCATTCCCAATCGCTTCAACTGAAGCGATGACTAGCATCATACTCAATCCCCCTTTTCTGTTTTTATTCATACTATTAGAGTGTTTTTAAAATCTTTACCACCTGTCTCCCACTCTAGCAGGCAGTGAACACATAAGTGTCTTTGTTCTGTTTGCTGCTATATACCCAGTTCCTTATGCTGAGTTTGCCATGTAAAAAGTGCTCAATAAGTATTTTGAATCAAAAAATGAATGTTACTTAGAAAACAACTACATGTGTACTTGTCCGAAATTTATGCACTTCATAGACTAAAATAATCAGTCTGTGTCATAGTTTTCACCAAAAGAATATCTTTCTAAGTTAATGAACACAATGTTTATTATTATAAGAGATGCAAAAGCATCTTCATGTGGAACTTTCATAATAAAACCAACAAATCAGTACAGGAAAATGGTCTATGTTGATACTCAATCATGGTACTCAGTAAAATAAGAGAAATAAAAGTTCATTTTTATTTCTAAAAATGTCTAAGAATGTCTAAAACTGGTAAATCCTAAGCAAAGCATGACTTTGTTTGAATGAAAGCTTTGGTTGTCCATGTTCTTCTTATTTGCTTCAAGGTGGAGCCATAGATCAATCATTCTTTGTTAGATAAATAGCTTATCGTTGTTGACTGGCTACAGATAGTTAGCTTGTATTCCAAACCTGTTTCCACTCATTTGAAAAGTAACCTTCAGACCTATGTTATTTGTTGAAGAACAGGATGTTCCCACCTCAAATAGAAGAACAAGCATCCTTATGGAAATCTCAGACTAAAAGATCATATTTTCTCTGGTGTATTTTGTTTTGTTTCGTTTCTTTTCGATTATGTGAACATTTGAGCAGTGCATTCACAGGTGCAGGCAGGGTTTATGGTTTCCGGTACTGCCCTATCATCCAACTTCATGTCAGACATTTATCAGCTCTACTGTCCTGCCACCTCTCCCAGTATTTTCTTTTCGGGCCTCTCCTTCTGCTTGACCAGCTGGTCAGAGTCTCCCTCCCATTCATTCATGCTCTGATCCACTCTCCATTCTGCATCCCCCCAGGCCTGCTTGACACATGCCAGGGATCCTTGACTGTCTACAGCCCAATGTCTAAGCTGACTCTTGTGACATGGAGGCCTTATGGGACACCTCCACGTCCTGCTGCTCCCAGCCACTTATGTTTCAAAAGCTCTTCCCTGTACTAGCCTCACCTTTTCCCCCTCAACTTCCTTCCTAGTGTTATGGAAAATGACTCATTCAGGTGGCAACATAGTATATTACAAAGGACACTTGCATTCAGACAGACCGGAATTTGAAACCCTTTCTAGATCTGACTAGCTCTGTCATCTTACATAACTTACCTAACCCTCTCAGCCTCTGTTCCCTTGCTGGATAAAATGGGAACTACTGTCCTTACCTCAGTCAGAGAAACATGTCAGATGCTGTACAGCACATGGCACACAGCGTGCAGGAGGCGGGAGCCGTCTTTACCAATTATGATGGGCCATGCCTGGCAGAGACGACACCCTCGCTAAGTGTTAGTTCTCTTCCCACATCTTGGTACAGACGGAATTTCATCAGAAAGCCTCTTATCCAGTGGCCTTATCTGCCAAACAAACCGCCCACCCTCTGGAGTAGTTAAAACTCTTTCCAGGAGCTTCTAAGTCCAAATAACTTTAGTGTTTGTTTCCAACCACATGGACTCCTGCAGAGGCCAGTTGGTGGCCATGCTCTGGAATTGAGGCAGAGTTCAGATTTCTACTGCATTTTCTGGGCACAAACAACCCAAACTCAGTAAACGCTTTCACTGCCATGTGGAGCAAAGCATCTTGAAGTCTTGATAGAGCACAGTCTGACTCTTAAAAAATCCAAAGGCGAAAAATAATTAAATTGTAAAAATCTGGGGGAATGGTGACAGGGCACGAGTAAAACAATAGTCACCGTGCTAGGAATCCTAGTAACTCCTCTCTCCTGTGGCTGATGATACTACACCCCTGGGATTAATTTGAAGCCATTGCTATAAGGGGGAGGAAAAAACACCAATCCTGATGCCAGCCTAAGTTCCTTAAGACTACTGTTTATAATAAGACCGACCAGTCCCAGCCATGTGTAATCTGAAAGCATCCATTTTGTATGAAGGAGTGTAGATTAATTAATTCAGATTAAGATGCTGTTGCAAAAGGCAAAAGGGTAAGGGCTTCTTAATCGAACCTGTGACACGCCAGGTAGATTTATTCTGACAAGGTAATGAATGATATGGCTTTGGTGGGAGTGCCAGTTAAGACCAATTATCATCAGCTTGACGTGGCAGGCTACTAAAATGCCTCCCAGGACTCACCCTTTTTACTGAGGCAGATATTTTTGTTTCTGGACATGGTTCTGATTTGGGAGGTTCCGGGTTGTTTTTCTTTTTAGAAATGCAGATGTAGCCATTGTTTTAGAAAGCCTCCAAGTGGGTCACCCTGATTTATCCTTTTAGGACGGTTCCATTATGAAACGAGTCAGTTGCTTCCTGGAATGGGACCAATGCAAAGAACAATCCTAAACCCTAATTCACTGCAAACATTTCCCTGAATGCATGGCATTCATTGCTATTTGCTTAAACAAGGACATTGCAGTTACAGCCCAGGAAAGGAAGTAGGAATCGGAACATGCAATGTCAAGGCATCTTTCAAAAGGAAACCCGATCACACATGATCAGTATTAAATTTGAACTGCATTACATTGCATCATTTCCCTATTGATAAAGTAGTATCCCTATATTAAGCAATTTTTAAAGTTTGTGCTTTGGGACCTCATTTTCTCGATAGAGTAGACTTCTTTTTCTCAGGAAGCCAGCTGAATATGCTAGTAGCTGTGCAATTCTTGTCCAGCTCTCTATGTGGTTTGGCTGGGGATCCCACTATGAAATTCCATTCTTCTCCTTAGCCTTATCTCTAAATCGAACCCCACCAATCAGCCATATTTCCATACTGTCACCTTGGTTGATGCAGGTGGGCTTAGATAAGGGATGAGCGAGAATAGGAACCCAACCTCCCATCATTCATCAGGGGAATGTTTCTCAGTGACAGAATTATCTTCTGTGAGACACACATGCCTCATCTAGCAAATTAAGCAAATATGAGAATCTCTATGAACCTCAGTTTCCTAACTTGTAAAATGGTCCTGATAACATCTGTTTTGTAGAACTCCTATGAGGATTAGGTAAGAAAACTGCGTGCAGTTCTGGCGCGTGGTATGGATCCAAGAAATTATATCTTTGGTTATTCCTGCCCCCAATTTTTCCTCGTTCAATTCCTAGTGATCACATTCATGTTACCTTTGTGTGTGTGTGTGACCTTTTATCTTAGTTTGTTCTCCCGAATTTACGCATTTATTATTCTAGAACTCTTCCATCTTGTACGGATTGAAGCTTTCTTGCTTACTTTGTATCTTTCCCTCTTTGCAAATTTCACAAACGGTTTATACCATCTCCCTAGTGTGGAAGAAATCACACCTGCATTGCCTTTTACTGCAGCCACTTGAACCCACCCAGTAAGGTTGTTTGACTTTGTCATTTTAATTTGACTTTGTAGGCACCTTGAGACAGAAGGATGTTTTTCTTTCCCTTTCTCCCTCCCTTCCTTCCTAACTTCCTTCCATTTTTCTATCTTCTTTGGCATTATTTTTTTTTTTTTAAACAAGCTTTTACACGTATGGTTCAGATACTATTTCACAGTGAGAAAATGATAGAATAATTTCTGGTAAATGAAAGTCCGTGAAAAATATCATAACTAAGGACATTAGTTTTGACGTTTTAAAATATTTTTAAGAAAGATTCTTTTGAAAATTATTTGGACTCTAAAAGCAGGTTAACTGTTCTGTGAAAAACGTATAAATATGATAATTGAGAAAAGCCACTTCTTTTGCTTTTTCACTACTTTAGGACTTACCTAAAATTATACAGAGGAAGACTGCCATCTTGATCGAGTGGTTTGGGTTTGGAACTATGCACTGCAGCAGGCCAAGAAAGAAAAGAAGGCCATGGATAATATATATGTCACATCTGGTTTTCTTATTAAAAATGCACCGCTCACCATCAGCACTCTTATAAGGCTGTACAAGTCAAATTATGTATTTTGATTGCTTCTGGGTTTCTTTTATTAGTGTGTTGGCTGGTTCTTTGAATTTTTTTCCGTCTTTATTTCAGTTAATCAGTTTCTTATTTTTATCTTCCCAGAGAACTCGACTTCTCAATATGGAAGACTTTTGTTTTCTTGAAATTGCAGGGAACTGTCATGGTCCAAATTGCCAAATTCTATGCTTAGTTCTGTTTTCTCCATAAGTGAAAATTCCCATAACCAACTGGCCATCTGATTAGTATATTGAGTTCCAAGAAACAAAGACCTCATTTCTCTTCATGTCTGTTTTGAAAATGTTACAAATATACAAGTATGGAATACATATTTTAGGAGTTCTGTATCAGTTGTGACCACTGATTTTAGAAGAATTAAAAAAGAACTCAGGTGTGGATTTCAGAATTGACAACTTTAAGATATAAAAATCATATTTTTATATATAGTTGCATATATTTCATATATGTTCAATGTTATAATCTACTGAATAAAAACTGACTCCTGTGTCCATAGTGCTACTCTAGGAAAGGGCAAAAAATAGCATTTTTTGCAGAAATATACTAGCTTATAGGGAAGCCCAGGTGGCTCAGTGGTTTAGTGCCACCTTCCGCCCAGGGCGTGATCCTGGAGACCCAGGATCAAGTTCCATGTCGGGCTCCCTGCATGGAGCCTGCTTCTCCCTCTGCCTGTGTCTTTGCCTCTCTCTCTGTGTGTCTCTCATAAATAAATAATAAACAATCTTAAAAAAAAAAGAAATATACTAGCTTATAAATGTAGCAAGAATGGCAAAATTTAAGAATCACCATTTTAATAATTAACCAAGGCAAAGATTATCAATAGATAGTGAAACCATTGAGCACATTCTTGCTAGGAAAGAATATTTACATGGTCTCATAGTATCACACCACAGATTACTTAGTAATTACAAAGAAATAAAACTTCTTTTATAATGGAAAGCTCTGGTTGATATGGCTTCTACCAAGTGAACAAAGTTAGCATCATCATAATGGGACAATTGGCAACATGTGCTTCCTGAGATGATGTAATGGGAAATATACAGCATTATTTACATAGTATCCATGGAAAATTATTTAATCCTGAGGAAGCATTTGGACAGACTGTGTTTTACCTACCAACTTGCCAAGATTCTTGAAAATGTTCAGTGTTATGAAAGTTGGAGACAAAAAGATATGGCAATCAAATGCAATCCATAATCCTGAGTGGATCCTCAATTAGAAAAAATGGGGACATTGGGGAAATTTGAATATGGAATATGTATATTAAATAATATTGTATCTATATATAAGTTTTTGGATCTAAGAGTATGTGATTATATAGAAGAATGTCCTTGTTCTTAGGCAATGCATGCTGAAGTGTTCTTGAGTGAAGTTCATTTTGTTCATAACTTTTTCAAATAATTCAGAAAAAAAGTGTGTGCATAAATATCTAGATAGGTAGAATAAATTGGCAAGATGTTAGCTGGTAAATCTAAGTCAAGGATATATAACCATTCATGCTTTTTAAGTTTTTGACAATTAGAATCAGCTAGCTCTGCCTTTTTTTTTTTTTTTTTTTGGTCAGGGAGGATGGCACAAGAAAGCTGTCTTTCTGGCAAGAAGAAAGAGCTTTTCTGTACCTCACTGGCTATGCCTCTGAGGCGTGAACAACAGCTCATACTCAGTAAATGACCTCAGGTCCACACACAAATGATCAGAGTACCAGCATTTCCTATTCATCACTCTTCTCCAGAAGTGCTCAGAGAAGTCAGAGAAAACAAAGGAACGGGCAAAATGGATCCTGAGTCAGAAACTGAATTTTCTCCTACTAGTTCTGCAAAGCCTAGAATATGGAGAGACTATATAACTCTAGGAGCTCATCATATATGACATGAAAGTAGAGGCTCTCAATTTTGCTCCAACTTTCCATCTCAGAATCTTCAAGGCCTTTACAAACTGAAGGGCAAATTTAATTTGGTTTCAAGTTGTGTACAATACTTTTTGTTTGGGAATTGCACAGCACCAGCAAAGGATTAAATACGGCCGTTGATAGCTTCTGTGCCTGTCCTATTAAGCATGCTGAGAAAACAAAGTCAGAGCAAATAACCTGGAGCAGGACTTTAAGGGCAAGTAGGAAGGCTACAGAATTGTTTCGAATGCTATAATATGAATTAGAGAATCAGGCAGCAGGTGCTTTGGCCCCGAGTACATATTTAACCAGGGATCTGAATACAAAGGATATTTTGGAAGACTTCATTAGAAAAAGCTAGTAAACAGCATAGAATCCTCTTGCATCCCTCAGCTTCCTGGTTTAGCTCAAGCTCAAACTGAAGAGAAAACCATCTCTAGCTTTTGCTCTCAGAGAAGAAAAGAGGAAAAGTAATTAGGGGGATTAGTAGATAAGGCCAGATTTAGCGAGGCCAGTGCTAAAGTTATTATGTTTTTTAAAAAGGCCACTTATTTCAGTACGACATATCTAGATGTTTATCAAATCTATAGCTTTATTTAGGGTGTTAGAAAATCTCACAATTTTTGGTCATTTGCCTCTTACACTTCTCCAGTGGTAATTTCTTTAAGCACCTCATTTTTGTTCTGACTTGAGATTTTAGTGAGATTTGTTTTCAGCATAGTCTGTAATAAATATTAAATATACTGAGGAATTTATTACAAACTCAGAAAAAAATTGTTTTAAACTTTTTATGTTACAAAGAATACTGCAAATGATAAAATATTGGATATGGTAATATGATCCAGTTTGGGGTTTTTTGCATTATCCTCTTAAATATAAAGTCTAACGCCTTTTTTTCTACCTTGTTTCCTTTAATATTCATTACTAAATTCAAGCAGTTTTTAATACATATATAAGGATATTTAACTTTCCCACACAATATTTCTTATATTTGAATTGTCCTCATAGGGCTCATATATTGATATTGGAATGCCGTTTCTCCATTTCCTTTCATGGGACTTGTTTCCAAAACGTTAGGCTCAGAGAGTCTAGAAGAATCTATGAACAATTTCATTCTTATTTATAAAATGGTTTCGGAGGGGGACATTAATATAAGACAGAGTGGCAGAGAACATTTCAGTCACTTCCCAACAGATGCCTGATCCTGTTTCTGAACACGATCCTCTTTCTTTTGGACTTTTTCACTTGACATTTTCGCAACACTTTCAGCAGAGAGATAACTTCCTGAAGGAGGCAGAGAGGCATTTTTAAATACTGAAATATCCCTCTGTCAGAACACCTTGTCACTCAGTCCCTGATCCTTGATTGGCTTTCATAACAGTAATTACATTGTTAGAAGGTTTTGCATCAGTGTTGATTGCTAGCTTACTTTATTGAAAGCAAACTAAACTTCTTTGACATGAAGGAGTCACAAGTGAAATGATGGAATGAAGCTATGCACAGAAGCTCAGATATTCTGAGCAGCTTTTTCACACATAGAGAACAAGTTTTGTACATCGATAGGTCGGTGCCCCGCAATATGTTTGAAAGCTCTAGATAACACAGCAGAGACCAATAGCAGCTGCTTCCCCATGGCACAAACCCAGTTCTCAAGAAATATAATTTAATTAATGTTATGTAGCACCAACAGGAGAGCATCAGGGTTCCATCAATTTAATATTCGGTTCAAAATGTTACAAATTCAACTTTTCTTTAATGGTCATTCAGATTCTATCTGTTATTACAAAAAGTACAAATATTGATGATAATGATAAAGATAATGTTTAATATATATTAAGTATTTACTATGCGCTAGGAACATGGAAGGTATTTTCTTTTATTTACAAGATTAGAGTAAAATACAACATACTGGAGGAAAGCAGGCTTTATTTTGATTTTTAACTACTTATTCCTGTTTTATTTATGTATGCATCCTCATAATCAAAATCTTTCCAACTCAGAATTGCATAATATCTACTCGTCCTTTATTTAATTAGCTCATAGAGTCAGCTTTCTTTTCAATTCATAGGCATTTGACAGTATTACAGAATGACCACTGGTATTATCATCTTCATTCACATTCCAGCAAACTGGGAAATGTCTTTAGTGCCAAGTGAACTAAAGGAAATCCCTAATTTTTTAATTATTTAAATATCTTCACGCTGCCAGGAGAAAAAAAACCCAGTGTAAATCAATGGAAGACAATAATATGGCATCTTCCTTTCTTTGCTAATCTTTGGGGATATGACATCTTAAAGAAAGGCAATTAAAAAATTAAACCATTGGAGTATCATTAGAATGAGTTTGCATTAAATGTTATAGTGTGGCTATTTCAATATGGCTACCCCACAGTAGAGTATTTTTGTGGTTCTTTAAATGCCAAGAATGTTCAGGTTTTACTTATATACAATTTTATTTACACCATTTTTTACTGTTTTATAAATGAATAATTCAACTATTCTACAACAGAAAAACTTCTAGCTTTTTCTGCCTTCATCTTTGGACTTTGGATTACTCCTTGAGTGATCATTGCCTAGGTGTGCTCTCTGTACACTATGCCAATGTTTCCTAAAGTACACGTGTTCTTTGGAAAGTAGTTTTGGAATACTACTAAGTATTCAACAGAAAAAAAGATCCCTCATCAATTAAGTTCAAGAAATAGCACTCAAACATAATTGTGTTCTATTTAGATATTGTATTTGGTTAATATCTTGTTTACTGTAAGACTTCTCGCAGTACAAGTCCAGTTAAATTCCACCATATTTCAGAAAAAAACGTTTTTGGGGTCTTTAATTAATCCCTTATTTGATCAAGAAGAAAGGTTCCTGTCTCAAAGGGCCAGAAAAATATCATAACAAAATAGGAAAGTCTCCTCCAAAATCAATGGCATTATGATCGGGAGCAGAGTTAACAATCAGATTATAGATATAAGTATCTACATGTTTATTGCCTGCAGCTAAACTGAGCAAAACGGTTTTTTTTTCTGATAAGACAGTATGATAACAACAACAACAAAATCCTGCTCCATGGTTTATTGAGGGGCAAAGTACATTTTATGAACCTCCACTTCCCAACCATGCTTACTAGCAATTTTAGAAATAACTTCTTAAGTTCTGATGATTAGGGACAGAATGATAAATGTATGGATACATATAATATTTCAGCAATAGGGCTATTCACAAAATGTTCCAAAGGCATCTTTGTGATAGATGAGTATCAAGAGAGTGTCTTTTTAAATTTTAATTCTAGTATATTTAATATACAGTATTATATTAGTTTCAGGTGTACGATAGAGTGATTCAATGATTTTTATGGATTATTCAGTACTCATCATGGGAAATATAATCTTAATCCCCTTCACCTATTTCACACATTTTCCTACCCATCAGTTTATTCTCTATAGTTAGAAATTAATTTTTTTGTTTTATCTTTTTTCTTTTATTTCTTAAATTCCACCTATGAGTGAAATCATATGGTATTTGTCTTGCTCTGACTTAGTTCACTTAGCATTATATTCTCTATACCATCCATGTTGTTGCCAATGGCAAGAGTTCATTCTTTTCTATGACTGAGTAATAATCCATCATGTGTATATACTACATCTTTTTAACTCGTTCATCTACTGATAGACATTTGAGCTGCTTTCATAATTTGCCTATTGTGAATAATGCTGTAATAAACATAGGAGCACATATATCTTTTCAAATTAGTGTTTTCTTATTCTTTGGGTAAATAAAATGTAATGTAATTAATGAATTATATGGTCATTCTAGTTTTACTTTTTTGAAGAACCTCCATACTGATTTCCACAGTGGCTGCACCAGTTTGCATTGCCACTAACAGTGCATGAAGATCCCTTTTCTACATTCTTGCCAACACTTGTTATTTCTTTGTTTTTAATTTTAGCCATTCCTACAGTTGTTGGGCGATATCTCATTGTGGTTTCAATTGTATTTCCCTGATGCTAAGTGATGCAGAGTATCTTTCCATGTGTCTGTTGGCTATCTGTATGTCTTCTTTGGAGAAATGTCTGTTCATGTCTTCTGCCTATTTTCAACTTGGATTATTTGGTGGTTTTTTTATTTGGTTGTTTTTGGTTTGTGTGTGTGTTGAGTTGTGTTATATTTTGTGATGTCCAAATGCCATGGGTAGGCTTTCTATGTTGAATAAAAGTGGTGAGGAATAAAAGACATCCATGTCTTTTTCCTGATCTTAGAGGAAAAACCTGTAGTTTTTCCTCATTGAGTATGATGTTAGTTATGGAGTTTTCATATATGGCTCAAGAGAGTATCATCTGAATTAAAGTTTGACCCCTGTTTCCTTTTTGATAGTAGTAATCTTTGTCAATAAATATTGATATTCATCACTACCAAAATTTCGTTTCTGCTTATTAGGCAAAATTAGAATGATCCCAGTCAATAGTAATGGGATACAGGAAACTTGTATGTATATGAGAATCAAAAAGCAAATAGTATTGCAAAAAATGGCACTAATCTACTTAAGAACTGTCCACAAGGCTACCTACACTGTCAGAGCATCCCTCCTCCTGATGAGTTTTCATGTTGGCTGTCAATGACTTTGGCTTTAAAGTCAGGCAGTTGAAGTCAAGACCACCACAGAAACTTTAACCTTTGCATTAAAATGCAAAATTTTTTTATGAAAAGAGAAAATATCCATTGTCAAAGAGCATATTAGTCCTGAGACAGTTAGCCATAGAATAGGTTTGGTTTAGATGAGAGTGAGTTGAACTAATGTCTGAAAGAGTAAAATCAGATTGTAGCAACAGGTCTTCGTACTAAGCAGTACTAAAAGATGAAAATAAAAGATCATTGGGATGAAAAGGTAGGAAGGAGGGAAAATGCAAATTTTGCAGGTGGAACAGCCAGCTCCCTTGAGTAATTATGCAGGAGTATTCCTATCATATAGCAAACTCTTAAAACTCCTCATGACACCAAGTAACCAGTACCTCTCCTATGTCTTACCCTTCCATTCTTCACCCCATGAGGGGAGAATCCCAAGATCCTGTGACTTTGTATCAAAACACATAACACCTTTATTTTTCTAAGCCATCTTTATACTTTATTGCCAGAAATAATGTTGACCTTCTAAATTGTTTGTTTGTATTAATTCTTACAAATTGTGAAAAATATGCATCCAGATTGAAATAGATGAGCCTAAAAAGGGGGAGGTTTTCATATACCAAATAGCATTATGCTATTGTTACATCCTTCCAGTTACATAGCCAGCAAGTTATATATCCTACATATACACATACATATATATACACACATATATATATACATATACATTATGTATAAATAATTTTTTAATATTTTATTTATTTATTCATGAGACATACAGAGAGACAGGCAGAGGCAGAAGCAGGCTCCATGCAGGAAGCTCGATGTGGGACTCGATCCCGGGACTCTGGGATCGACTCTGAGCCAAAGGCAGATGCTCAACCACTGAGCACCCAGGCATCCCTATAAATAATTTTTTAAATAAAAAGACTAAACCTCACAGATCAATGTCATTCTTAAAGGCAATATTTATGGGATAAATACCCTGTAAGAAGCACTAAGAGGTAAAAATCATGCCATGTAATTTAACAACAGCAGCTTATTCTTATTTGAATTATATTTATAAAATGAAGCTTCAAACCCTGCTAAGATATTATTACTGTACATAAGAATTGAAGCAGGACAAGAGCTTAGATCAACAGTGTGAAACATATTTGGCAAAGCTAAGACATATTTTCCAAAGCAAAAATCCCTGATAGAACCCCAATACATGAAAACATTTTTTCTATTTGTAAGTTTAAATCTATAGCAATTATGTATCACAGTCATTTAAAATAAAGATGTTTTAACAAATAAAAATTCCAAAATGAATGTCACAGATAGCAAGATAAGCTTTATAATAATTCAATTTACTGATACACTTAGTCTTATTTCTATAGAAGTGAGCAAATCCTAAGTCATATATATAAGTAGTTGTAATGGCTTCATAGGATAGCACAATAAACATTCTTCTGAGGTTTGCACAAAGGTAAGTTTATCTGGATGCACAAATCAGTGTGACAGTGGGTATTATCAGCATGTTAAAATAAGTGTATCATTGTCATTACATGTCTTAAGATGGTTAAAATATTCTTACGTTCAAACTAACATTTTTGGAACACCCAAAAGGATCTCTTCAGAGTCAATAGTAGTGTATAGTTGTAATGTCCTGCTATAGAGGCTCCTAAAGAGGGTTATTCAGAATGCTTTTATTGAAAATAGGAAGAAACAGCAAAATGGTATTATAGTCACTTATTATAGAGCTTGCTTAAGTAGTTCTAACATCAGCATTAACAAATCTCTCCTCTAATAACTCAAATGCAACCAAACCATTTCAACTCAAACTTATAGCTGAAGTATACCGAAAGAAATAACTCTCAAAATTACGATAGTCATGGTGGTTTAGAGTGCCAGTTGTTCATGGCCAAGTAAAGATGGTGGATGGGCAAATAGGAGTACTAGGCTATAGGGCTAAAGAAGAGAGAAGAGAAAGAAGCACAGTCAGAAAGAGAGATGAGATCACAAATGCAATAATACATGGAAAATAAGGATGGAGTCATCAAGCTAAATCCTACTCATTCTATCAGGACCCAGTTTAGATGTGATTACCTCTACAAAATCTCTGTCAATCCACTAAAACTGGATTAGGTTCTCTCAGCCTAGTAGGACTGAACAGAGATCAGTTGTAGGGTATTTGTTTTTCAAATATTCTCTTTCCTGAGTTTAAGTATGCACTTCTTGTCACACACATAGGTCTGCCTCTATCTAACTCTAGACTATATGTTTGTGAGGACAGAAATCATGTCTACCATGTAGACGAAGACTTCTCAGAGTTTACATCATTGTTGCTCCCTGCTAAACATTTGTGGAATGGATGAACAGGATAGTTATTCATTACAGCATGGAAAGAAAGAGGATCAATGAGAAACGTAGGATGAGCAACTTTGGATAGGGAAAGAGTGAAAATAAAGTGTGCAAGTATATATTAGCAAAGTGCAGTTTTCTTCGGACCTTAATTTTTGTTTTTGTCCAATCCGAAGACAAATGCTATGACCAGTTTCAATTTCCTCAGCCTAGCAAGGGGAGAAGCTTGATCACTTCTAGGGTGATTCATCATCAGATATAGCTCTCAGTGGAGGAAGTGGTGATGTTGATGATTAAGCAGAAGGCATTTCCCCCCTAGGAGAGATGGTAGAAGGAGGGCCTTGCAGTCCTGGAAGTGCTGTTTTTCATTGAGATGCAAAGTTGAGATCTTAATCTCTTGGAACATTGTGGTTCCCTGGACTGCTCAGTAAGAGACAGCCAATAAAAATAATAATGTATAGTATCTTGAAATTTGTATAGTTTTTCTTAGCTCTTAGAGCAGTGGCATATTCATCACCTTATAAGATCTTCGCATTGGGTTTGGAAAGTAGATAGAATAGGGTATTTGACAATGAGGAAATGAAAGCTCAGAGATAAAAATCCAAGCTCGTATGGCTAGAAAGTGGCAAATTTGGGATGAGAATCCAATGCTTTTCATCCAGGTTCTGTGTGACTAGTTTTATAAATTCATTGCTGAAATCATTGTGTGCAAAAATCTCTCTTCCTAGATTTTGATATAAGACCAAAATATAGAAGCCTTTCTTTCTTTTTATGTGGGTAACTATGGAGAGGAAAACCAGACAAAAACCAAAACAATCTTTCAGTCGAACCTACTATATGGTCCTAAAGATGCATAAGGGAAAATGGAGCACTCCTTATTTTAGTTAAGCTAGTGTGGTCCTGAATGGGCAGTTGCAGAGTTACACTGTAAAGAAAGTTCTACTGTTGCATTTTAATGTCAGATGAAGTGTGCATTGTGTGCAGCATCTTTATTCCAAAGCACTTACTAAGTGCTTTCCCATTCACCCATTCCTTCGCCCTTGAGAAAAAAGAAAAAACATCCTCCCTGAAATCCATTTGTATAATGGATAGATGTAGATTTCCTGAACTCTCATCAGATGTTTCAAGATTCTCTTTAAAGCTCAGAACTAAAAAAATAAAAAATAAATAAAATAAATAAAGCTCAGAACTATGGAGACACATCTGTCCACCATCAACTCTTATAACCCCCAAATCTTTCTAAATGACCCGAAACAGAAGTTGAGTGTGTTTCCAAGTCCCAGATCCTTTTTCTGTAATATCTGACTATATCTTTAGCACTCCATTTTACTTCTCAGGGTGTACTGAAAAATTGACCTTTCTTGATCTGGGCACATAGAGAATCAGAAAACATCTTCCCCTTGCGTTCCTGGTAGGAGGAAGAAATCAGGATAAGAGGGGATATGTTCTGCATCAAAGAATGTGGACAGGGCTGAGCCACAGAAAGCCTGGGGTGGTGCTAGCTATATGTGGCAGGTAGCAGTGGAACACGGATTTGTCAGAGAAAGATAGTCTCCCCAACAGGCAAAACATTTCCATATCCTCCTGCAGGTGGAAGAAACAGTGAGAACTTCTAGTCAGTGGTCCCCCATGGATAGTCTGTGGATCCTAAAACAGAACGCTATAAATTCATTTCATACTTAGACTGTAGTTGAAATTTTAAAATTTTGCATATCTTACGTGCTTTGAAACTCCCAAATGGAAGGAGACATTTTTGAAATGTTGCATATTTTTCTGTACTCTCTTTACCCTTAAATGCACGGGTACGCCTTTTGAAAAATAAATTTATCTAATAAATCCTGGGCCAATATTCGGTTTTAGTGGTTATGAAATCTCTCAATCAGTGGTTGTAAAGAGTATTACTATCCTCATGTAGAAAATGGATAACTTTTTATATATTATCCTTTCACTAAAAAAGGTTGCCAACCACTGATGTCGAGAAAACTAAGGCCAACCAGCTCAGAAGGCAAGTGTGTGGCACAAATAGGAAAAGAGCCTAAATCTCCTGATGTGCAGTGTTAGGGTCTCCAGATACCACCAGTGGGGCTGAGCTGCCGAAATATGGGGGTAGTGAAGAAAGTCTATTTTGCACTTAGGTACATTTTAAAAATGTATATATAGTGGGGTGCCTGGGTGGCCCAGAAGCAAATGCCTTTGGCTCAGGTGATGATCCCAGAGTCCTGGAATCGAGCCCCACATGGAACTCACTCTTCAGCAAGGAGCCTACTTCTCCCTCTCCTCCTGCTGCTCCCCCTGCTTGTGCTTTCTTGCTCTCTCTGTCAAATAAATTTTTAAAAATCTTTTAAAAATGTATATATAGATCTAGCATATATTTAAATTATTAAAAAAAAAAAAACTAAGGTAAAAATGAGTTACATTATCAAAGGTAGATTGCTTCCACAGTGGTTTAGACTCTGTTTTTCACATTGTGCTGGGGGCAAGTGAAAAGGTGTAAATGAGTCTGATAAAGTCAAGAGAACAGAAACATCTGTCCTGCCCTTGCTCCTGCAATTGATTGTATATTAATAATGGCCTGTAGGTTTATACCAGAATCCCTTTCTTTACATGTTTTTGGGATAGAACACCTTTTGGTTAAAAGGGGAGCTTGTGTGAGATTTGAAAGGTGAAAGTGAAGCAGAGCCATTACTCTCAGAAGATTATGCCTTTGGCCCTGGTGATGGGCAAACACAGGGGCACCTGGCAGGACCCAGCCTGTCCCTGCTCCACTCCACATTCGCTCTAGCTCATCTTCCTGACTCATGATTCTGCTGACAAATAGTGGCCTCAGCTAACAGAGTCAGGTAATCGGTTTGAGACCCCAGAAGGCAGTAGTAGTTACAGAGCAGGAACCACTTCCCAGAGGCTGCAGTTTCCATACATGTCTTTATGATGCTCTTCAGGCTGGTCCCACGTCGTCTGTGGCCAGAAGTGCTTGGCTTCTTGGATTTCCCTGCAAGCTCCAAACAGTGCTTCAGGTAGAGTAGTTAATGACTATCTCTCTGGTTTCCTAACTCCCTTCCAGGTCTTTGTAGAGGATTTGTTTTCTGACTGAATTCTGGCTGACAGGGGATCTAAAACTAAAACAGAAAAATAAATGTAAACTGGACAAGATGGACAGTCCACAGAAGTGACACACTGTGGGAAATGATTTGTAAATGTGCTGCCCCATAAGAGCAAGTTAGCTCACCATCTAGTTTCTATAATTTATTTCTTCAACTGATAACAAAATAACTATTTTATGAATATTATAACTCAGACACTGTATACCTATTCTTTCTAATTATTTTAATAACCTATCAGTGAAAGTATTGACAATTTACAGATGATAAAAACAGAGATTACAAGTGATTAAGGAATTTGCTTAAGATTGAAACAGCTAGAAAGATCTGGAGTCGGGTCTGTCCCATCCCATTCTGCTTTGCATCGTAAGGATGATTCACACGTGGTACTAACAGCTCTGAGGGGGACGAGCTAGGCATGATGGAATGACAAGAACCTGAGTTTTTCCGATTATTAGAAGCCACTGATTGTATTGCACCTTGAGCTTCTCTATTTAAAGCCTTCCAGCTATTTGTAGTATTATGTTATAATTGTTGAAGGCTTAGTCTCCTGAGTTAGTGTTTCTTAAACTCGCAACCAAAGGCATCTGAATCATTACTTTGTAGGAGAGAGTCTGAATCTGGAAAAGACTGTGATTCATAAAGACTCAACAGAAATAATTAATTGGCTTTTTCCTCTCCCTGAATTACCTATTCCTTATGCCCACCCAATTCCTTTCAATTTATTGGTCACCAAGCAAATTTTTTTTTTTAAGATTTTATTTATTTATTCATGAGAGACACGGAGAGAGGCAGAGACATAGGCAGAGGGAGAAGCAGACTCCTCACAGGAAACCCGATCTGGGACTTGATCTCTGGATCCAGGATCACACCTTGAGCTGAAGGTAGATACTCAACCACTGAGCCACCCAGGCGTCCCGCGAAGCAAATTTTTATCCAGAATTTATTTTCTCAGGTACTTTTGACACTGGGCAGCAATTGTCCTTTATACCTATTTTATATAATCATTCATTTACAGGAAAAAACCAAGATACTGAAATAAACTACAATTCACAAATCCATAGTGACTCGAAACAACTATTTTTTTTCTTTCTTATAAAACATACAGACATGTGTTGTGTATCTGTGTGAGGAGGTGGGAGAGATAGAACAGAATGTAGAGAAAAATCCTTATACAAACTAAACATCCATTAAAAGAAATAGGAAATTACTACATTGTACTTCTGGATTATCACTGAATTTTAAAAATGAAACTAACTTAGCTGTTTCCTTTCAATTTCCAAAAATAATGGAGCAGAGGGGAACAAAAGAAATAAGTCTAGATTCAAGTCAAAACACTCACAAATCAGTAACAGATTAACAGCATGTCCACTGCTAAGGGCAACATACAGCCCTAGATGATGTAGAGGAAGATAGACACATCCTGATTCTTAATCACATTCTAAATTCAGTCTCTAAAGATAAATTGTTAATGATATCCATTCACTCCCATCTCCACCTGAAATGGTAATTTTCAATGCCAAGGGTCTATTTAAAAGACAAAAGAGATTAGGGTTATTTGCTCTTTGTTTTTAATTTAGGTTTTTTGTTTTTGTTTTTTTCTAAATGCCTTTGGGCCTATTTGACTACACCTGTAAACTCATTTCTAGCATTCAAACATTATCAAAACACTGAAGAACTAGCTGCCAGTTCCAAAAATGGAGAGAAAAAAAGAAAGAAAAACACATTTCTGTTGATCTCATCAGACTCTCTTTTTAAAAAGATTCTTTTAGGTAAACTTCCCAGTAATGAAATTTTAAACTAGCAAAGCTGCAGAGTCAAGGAGTTTTTCAAGTGAGGTTTTTAGACTAGTGGGATATATTTGGTGACCGAGTCAGACATGAAGAGAAGTTAGAATACGGATGTTTATGTGTGATTACATGCAATATTACATGCATGGATCTTTAGTTTGTTCTGTATATAATCTAAATTCAAAATGTATAAACAGGACTATTGTCACCCTTCTCAATGACTCACATACTCTTAGGGATCTTTACTGACTTCTCTGTGTGAGAAATTACTCATGTAAAGATACATCGAAAGAAGGAAAAAGGGAAGATTTCCTAAAAATATCTCCAGATCATACTTTTTAACAGAAATCTGCATTGAGATACCGGTTGAACACGAGTATTGTAAATCTAATCTGGCTCTAGACAAAAATTAAGTAGAATGCAGGCTGGCATCTGGAGTCCTTTCTGCTTCTCACCCTTCCCTTACCATCTTTTTCCCTCTCCTGGATGCTCTTCCTTTTCTCTACTATCAGGTCTGTAGCTTATTCTTTGCTTGCTTTCTTCCCCAGTGCTCATGAGGATTCTCTGATTGGGCCCTAAAGTTATTCCTTCCAAGGTTATTTACATCATCGTAAGGGGCCCTGAAAGATTCAGTCTGATCCGTAACTCGAAATGGGGTTGCCCAATATGAATGTGGCTTTAGGCATTATGGTGAGTAATTGAGGAGATATTTTTAGTAATAATTTTTTTTTAATATTTTATTTATTTATTCATGATAGTCACAGAGAGAGAGAGAGAGAGGCAGAGACACAGGCAGAGGGAGAAGCAGGCTCCATGCACCGGGAGCCCGATGTAGAATTCGATCCTGGGTCTCCAGGATCGAGCCCTGGGCCAAAGGCAGGCGCCAAACCGCTGCGCCACCCAGGGATCCCTGTATGTTATTTTTTATTTAAAATTTTTCTGTCCATGAAGCCTTAGACCAAGAAAAGGAATCTTTAAAATTTTAAGACATTCTCTTTTTTCAGGATTTATGAAGTAATAGGGGTTAGATGGTGATATCTCAGGGGACAATGTAAAAACTGGTAGTGACACTAGAACTTCATCTTGGGATAAGTCAGTAACTAGGACCAATGACCCCATATCTCCTACCCCATCCCAGCATCCTATCTTCAACCCTGCACCCAAGACCCATACCTCTTCCCACATTGTTCCCAACAATGTTAATGTTTTAGTCGTGATTAGCTAACATATTCCAGGTGATTTAGATGGGTTGAACCATATATATTATAAAGTTGTAATCCTTAATTAAATGAATATTTAGAAAGCTATTGACAAAGTGCAAATTCTGGACCTGCTATGAATGTCACAGATAGAGGCTAGACAGTCAATTCTCACATGTGACATTTAACATCATTATATGATGTTAAATCATATTTAACATCAAATTATAGACACATGATGAAAACAATGAGTTCCATGGTACATTCATCATTGAAGATGATAAAGTGTAATGAGTATTTGAGTTTAAAGACATAAATACAAATAATTTATTTTCAGAAGGAAGGAGAAGGAAAAGAAAGAGAAGAACTAGGATAAAGGTATGCTTACATGATTGTATCCGTGAGATCAGCCTTGCCCTTCAGAAAATTCTACTTATATGATGAGCTTTATGTTTGTCCTGCATCTTATAGATCAGGAGCATTCATTCACTATTTATAGACAATAGTCATCTTTCAGACTCCTGGCATCTGCATTTTCCTACAGTTCTTGACCTAGAGTGTATGTGTGCATTTCCCCTGAGTTACTCATTTATTTGCTCTACTGTATTATCCTAAACCCTAATCTAATAAACCTGTTAAATATATAGTCAAGAATACTGCTGTTCCCAAACAAATGATAAAATGAATTCATCCATACCAGGCCTGGCAGCTGCTCAAAATCAGTGACCCTCAGATATAAATCAGTCTCTGTAAAACAGAGGATGACGGTCGTTAAGAAGGACAGAAAGACCCTTCAAGGACCCTGCTGGGGCCAGAGAGGAATTGGCAGTCAATGGCAACTCAAACTCAATATTTAAAAATGACCACAGCCCCCTAAGCACACTGGTTAGTTACCCTCATGAACCCTCCTCCCTACTACTGGACTAATACATGTGCAAGAGGCAAAGAGCAATCTGAGAGGATTGTTTCTATCTGGAGGATAAATGTGCTTTATGATGAGGGCCCAACGGAACATCTGCCAGAAGTCTAGCCCCTTTGCATGCATTGGTCACTGGGCTATATGGATAAGTCACTACCTGCATGAAAGGTGTTAGGAATCCAGAGGGTAAAATTCGGAAAGAAAAGCAGAAGCTGTTGGCAGAAAGAGCAAAGGTCATATTATTTGAAAAAAAATCAATAATGGGAATCCACTTATTCAATCAACAAATATTTACTTATTCAACAAATGTTTGAGCTCCCAGTATGTACCAGGCACAGGGCCTGGTGCTGAAGGAAATGGTGAACATGACAGTACCTGTCCTTAAAGAATAGCCATACAGTCTAGGGCAGATTCATGGTGAAAAAAGGCATTTGGATGTTTTGATTGTGAGGATTTGTGGGTAAACATATTTACATCTAGTTTTTTAATATAGAGACTTCAGGTGCTTTAAATGAAGGAAACAGAGGATGTTCTAAGGATACTTGCCCACTGATGGCAGAACGATGGTTTTAAGACCACTCGCCACTAATAACAAGTGTGAGCTTGGGTGTACCATGGAGCAGCTTCTATTTGAATATTTGATCCTTTTTAAAAGCTGTTTTATTTTACAAGATGCATTTCATAAACTTAAAATTCACCTCTACTTATTTGGGACTGTTCCAGACTCTTGGGACTATATTATTCTGGCATATGATTTCATACAGGTTGCAGAAACTGTTAATATCTCCTGTGCAGACTAACCGGTTGTTATATGTCTCTAAAAAGACACCCACCCTCTTACTTTAGGACAGCAATCTACATTACTAAACAGGATACTCTACAATCCAGCCTCAAAGATTTGAATTTGTATCCCAAAATCTGGTGTTGCTCCAAAGGACCATGAGAAGTTTTTAATGTATATATGTACCAACTTGAATGTTCAAAGAAGTGATCTCTCCCCAAATACTCTGTGCTCCAAAATTTCCTCCTTTTACCCCTAAGAGCCACTGTAAATAAATTTATTCTGTTAATTTTAGAGTAGTCCTTTTGTCCTCCCACACAGTCATAATGGTTCATAAATGTTGAGGTTCATTCTCAAAGAGTTGAAATTCATACTGAAAACAATTTACAAATATCAGAATAGATCTTTATTTATTTTTTTCTTTTTACATGATATAAGTGTAAAATACAAGGCCATCTTTTTTTTTTCTTTTTTTTTTTTTTTTTTTTAAGACCATCTGTTTTAGAAATGGGTATATGCAACTCTGGTGCTCTAACTTGAAGTAACAAATAAGTTTCATCTGACATGACAATTCACTCTATCAGTACTGGCTGCGTGGAGTGTTGTGCTGAGAAGGTGGTTTAAGTGCAGGTAAAAGATCACTATTCCTGATTAGGGAAGTCTATCATCAGTGCAGCAGTATGAAGCAGCTGTAGTTCTGTCAATATTTACTGATCCAGAGCCCAGGTCTGTCATTTACCGACTGCATGAACTTTGGTGATTCACTTAACCTCTCAAAATATATTCTCATATCTAAAATGAGGAGGCAAACTAAATCAGTGTTTTCCAAATCATGGCCCATGACTAGAGGAGGCCTCAGGTTCACATAGGGACCAGGACTGAAATAAGATTTCTTTGGCTTCCTAGAATTTCTTAAAGTTTCTTCAGGGTCAGAATACTTTCATTTTTAACAAAGAACTTGAGTGGTATTGATTCTCCACCAGGTTTGACAACCACTGGGTTAGATGAGCTATGAAATTGTGTTCGGCTCTAAAATTATTTTCCTATTAAAGTCTAGAAACAATAGCAAACGTATAACTGAGTTAGGTAGGTGGTCCTATGAAATACCTCCAGTGGAGAAATTCCTAAAGAATACCAAAGAAGGCAGCAAGAGTTGCAAATAGGAGTGAAGACCCAAGCAACTCCCCCTGCCTGATCTTTTGTTTAATGACATGACAGTGGTTTCTGCTTGTCTTTTGGCTCCACAGAGTCAGAATATGCCTCCGATTTGTTGATGACTATTAATCCCACCACATCTCCGATCTTTGAAGCTGAAAGGGAACAAAGAACTGAAAACTGTTATCCTCAGAAGCTCTTTTACATAGAAGAAATAACATAACAAGGGAACATTAAGTAAGATGCCAAAGTAGAAGATTCACCTTGATTACCTCATTTAAGATTTAGCAATCAGATAAAAAATAAAGAATTTTTGGTAAGATTTAGTGATGAGACTAATGAGGATACGAAAAACGCTGAAGGGAGCACTTCTATCCCATTTAATAATAGCAGGAAGATTCTGACAATCTCCATTAGCAATTCCTTTTTTAAGATAACTTAATTTCTTGATTAAACATGCATTTCTAAATCATATTGACGTTTTAAGAGAGAAACAAATAATGGTGCCAATTCTCTTGGGCACCGGGAAAAAAATTCCTTTTTCTTTCTACCACTACCAATACCAATAGCATATTTTGCTTCTTCCTTTCTTGGTACACAGAAAGAACCTCAAAATTCAGAAAATGCCTGACTCTAGATAACTGCAGTTCATCTGCTTACAAAAATTGGTGTAGACACCAATTTTAGATGGTAAAACAGTTTTCTCTGTTGACTAGCTCTGGCCCACTGTCTGTTTTGTAAATAAAGTTTTGTATAGAACACAGCCATACTCCATCATTTAATGGTGCCTATGGCTGCTTTCCTGTTACAATTGCAGAGTTGAGTATTCGTGGTAGACACTGTATGGCCCACAGGCCAAAGTATTTACTATCTAGTCCCTTACAGAAAACATTTGCCAACCACTGGACTACAAATTTCATAATCTAGTCAGGACTTTCTGCAAAAAGGAGAATTCCACAAATGCAGCAGCTGGCAGATGATGAATGTGCTACAAATAAGGATGGAGGTAAACAAAAGACACCCCCAGAAGATGTGTGAGAATGTCTTGTGCCAGGTAGGTTCCTCAAAGCCCCTGGCTCTATTAAGAGCTCTGAATATCTGAAAAGTTCTTCCTCTGCTCATAAAAAACAGCTCCTTGACTTTAAACAAAAGTTGTAATGTATTTATGACTTCAGATGAAGTTCTGTTTCCTCCCTTCCCCTACTCTCATCCCCCCACCCCTTGCCACACATACGCATTGCCCCCTGTTAAGTTTGCTTCACAGGAAGGGACTATATAGTAAAACCTTGAGAGATTAGCAGCCATCAGTGAGTCAGAACTTCATTTTTTTATTTCCTAAATCATCTCCTTTTAGACACAGTGCCATAAAAGAGCATCTGGGATACTCTGAATGAGAAATTTCAAAAAATTCACTTTACAGGAAGGTTTGAAATCACAAGCTCACTTAGTTTATTTTTTAAAATTAATTTTAGTCCTTAATTTTTCCTATTGGCCTCAATGACATTGCCATTAAAAAAATGAAATTTGAAATCTACTTATATATACTATATAGTCTACTTATATATAAAGTTGCTGCTTTAATCAAAAACAAAAAACAAACTCCCCCCAAAAAAGGCAATTATACTAAAGGGTAGAATTGTGCTTTAAAGTCCAGCCGTGTGGCCTCTTATGGAAGTGTAATGAGTTAAAGATGAAATTCTTTTTCTAGTTTTCATACATCTTGCAAAGATCCTGCCCAGTTAAATGGTAATTGGAGTCTCTTTTACAATAAATATTATAATTTTTAATCCTAATATTGTAAGCTATAAAATGTCTTCCGTTTCCCTAGCATATGTTTTTTGTCCTGTTTCTCAGTCCAAGAGACAGAAGATAAAATAAACACCTTAATGAACAAAATACCAATCCTCTTGAGACTCTGTGCCTATCTTATGGACATAACATGGACCAGGGATTTTGAGGATTGTCCCCAGAGAGCAAAAACCTGCCTCACTTCTCAATTCAGTGTGGTCTGCAGAAGTATTCAGTCTGGTTTGTTGCTAAATTGCTGCAAGCTCCCAGCAACTTGCAATTTGCAATTTTAAGTGTATTTGTGAAGTGTAAGTGGGTTAATTTTCCCCTTTTGAGCTGATAGTAAAGCACTCCAAGATGGCTGTGAAGTTAGGGTGGAGTCCTTTCAGACTCTGGGAGGCTGATCACGAAAATATGGCTCTCTGTTGGTCTTTCTTGTTAATTGCAAAAACATGAGGAGGAACTCCTGTTAAGGAATCATATTAGAAACAAGCTATTTTGAATATTTCTCCCTCATGATTACAGACATGTCATGAAGAGAACTGAGACCTCGGAGGAAAGGGCTTTCAGGCATTGGATGTTTAAGTGGTTACTTGTCTCCAACTTGCCTGGTCAGTGTGTGCACTTTTCAAATGACCATTTATTTCTTTTGTCAATGCAAACATCCTGACTGTTATACATTCCAGTGAAGGAGAAATTCTACAGAGATCTGGATAAACTCATCACAGCTGTTCCACCATCTGACAACCTGATGGTCATGGGGGACCTCAATGCACATGTTGGCAGTAGTGCCAAAATGAAGAAAATTATTGAACCACAGAGGATTAGTTTCTTCCTGCACTATGAGCAGACCAAGCAAAAACTTGTAATCACAGACAGAAGCTTCAATCAAAAAAGTTAGAAGAAAAATATCATGGATACACTACAAGTCACAAATAATGGCATCTCATCCATTCTGCCATTGTTTTACAGAAGAAGGCCGAGGGGTTAAAAATCTGAATGGGTCTAAGACCATTATTTAATATGCTTCAAATTGTAAGAACATAGGGTGGTTGTGCACTACCATGAGATTGATATTTAAATAAACTCAACTCAGAAAATAATGATACCTATAAGGAATTTTTTTATAAGGAATTTTTTAAGAGTAATAGAGCAATCATCATAGAATAGAAGACTCCCTATGGCAAACTCAACATAAATCATTTTATGCCATCATTTGCTTAGAGATATACCAAACTTCAAACTGTGGTGTTTTCCATTCTACGACATTGTTTTCAATGGTTTCCCAACTCTGAAATATTGTAATTCTGGTCATTCCATGGAAACCCTAACTCCTTACCCGCACAAAATACATCTGCTGGAATCTTGACAACTTTTAAAGCTCAACTCAAATGTCACTCATTCTTTCAAACTTGCCCATCCCACACTCATTGAAAGGATCTTTTTTTCCTCAAAAGCTTGTAGCATATTCTTGGCAAATGCTAGGGACTTAAAAATACTCAATATAGGTAACTGTGTATGTATTAATTGACCTATAAGATTTTTTGCCTTTTTTAGTAGAAAAATGTAATATATTCATTTTTGTTTCCAACAAGTCTTTTATATAGTAAGTTCTTGAGAGTTATTCAATCAAACATCTATTAGCTTGGATCTGAAACTGATTTGGACATCATATTATGCTTTTGAGATTCCCCAAGGACTATCTTTTCCAACCTCAATTTGATTACCTACTTTTTAGATATTTAGAGGACCAGTGACCAGAGTATCTGTCTAGCAGGTTTCAAAGACTCAGTTTTGAGTTGTCAAGGAAAAGTGTTGGCTATATAGAGTCTCCATAGTAAAAGCTGGTGGTGAATTCATGTCATGCCTCTTTTCAAACATTGGCTTTTTGAAATACCATAAATTACCTCTCTTATAATTTCTGTCAAGACACAATTATTTTTATGATGTGAAATGAATATTTAATAATACTCTCCCTGATTTGCTCGTTCTTGTTGTCCACTTTTCCCAATAATCCTTTTTTTTTCTTAGAGAAGGTCACGTCTACCAATTAAAATTGAAGTATTTAATCCTCTAAAATTATAACAGTCAAGTCAATTGTAGTATAGGAAATTACTTCATAAAAAGGGAAAAACCAAAGCCTAAGATAAGTTTCTGACAATACAATGATAGTAAAGTAAGTGAAATGGTATTGCATGAAATGAAATAAGGAGTTCTTGTTTATGCATAAATAGTATTTATTTTTTTCTTCCTCGGTACATTTTGTTATGTCATGACATAATAAATTCTAAAAGTCAACTTTCTGATTGAGAGTTCTTTTGAAAATTAAGTTACTTAAAAAATGAAAGAAAAAGGAAAAACTTTATTTAGCACTATTTCTGGCACAGGTCATGCTCAAAGTACAATTCAAACACATCAGGCTTTTCCACAAAACACTGAAATGAGGAGTTCTATGACATAACATGGGTTTCTAGCCTAGGCTTACAATGTAAATGGCTAACAAACTCTTCTTAAAGTTTCTCTCTTACTCACAATACATTCCTCCCATGGAGGGTTCTTTACAATTCATTTACAAAGGCGATATAAAGTATTTTGACTTAACTAGAGATATGATTTTTGTGTAAAGTGTGCTTGCATTAAGCCATCTTTGGAGCAGGTCAAAGTCAGGTGCTTAAAAAAAGGAATTAAATTTCCAAATCATTAAAACGTGCTTCCTCCATTTATTCTTTCTTCTGTGCTTGTTTGAGACAATAAGGGAAGATGTGTTTGCTTTTTAATGTTTCATATGATATTTAAGGGAACATAGCTTTCTCTCTTCCAAAGGTAGGCATGGCTTGGATGACTGCTAAAATAAACAGTACATTATGTGGCAGGGTCGTGGCATGCTTTTTTTCTGGGTGCCAAGATTTCAAAGGATAACTTTAGTTTTACCTCTAAAGACTCTGGGATCTTGACTTTATTAAACTCTGAATATTGTATTTTGCTCTGTGAGGTTAACATGATTAGTGATCGGACCAGAGGGAAAAAGGCATGACTGCCTTTGCGAAACTCCTAAGTTGCAAGACAGATTTTTTCACTGGATTAGTAAGGTTTTTCTTCTCAAGCAAAAGGTATAAAGAATCTTCGGGGGAATGTGGGTTATTCTCCAGAGAGAAGGGAGCAGTCATCCCTGGTGAGGCTTTCTGCTCAAGAACGGCATCCCCACACCACATCTTGCTCCCATTACTGCTCTCTTCAACTTATGCTGACAGCCAAAGTTCAGGGGTTGCTTTGTTTCCCTTGTAGTTGATGTTAGTTCAACATTTGACTCTAAAGGTGGAGCAAGCACAGAAATTAGTGCACAAGAATAGGAGAAGAACCCTGGCGGCCAAGAATAACATATGTTTTACACTTGGGGCAAGTACATAAATTAAAATTGGAAAAAGTGGGCAAAAGTGAGATAATTGGCTAATATAAATACCTGTCAAACCTGACTTTCTCACAGAGATTCTTAGCTGAGAAACAAATAAAATCGCTCACCACCCCCAATGCACATGCTATGTCTTTAAGAAAACCTCAGGGTCCTTTTACGAGTTTTGGCTCAAAGGAATCTGGCATATAAGTGAGAAGGAATTAAGGACAAGGTTTCCTTAACTATTTTAAGCCAAAAACTTGTGTCTAAGAAGAACTCCAAAAACAGTAATCTCTACTTATTTGGATCTAACTATAGCCGTTGATGAGAGCCTAAAAAGCATAAAGAATTGCCTTTCCTTCTTTTAAGGGCCCACAGTTGAATGTGCTACTTGGATTTGATGGATCAGTTTGAGGAATCTACAATAGTAAAAGATGGTAAGATTGTGATTACTTGAGGAGGTCAAGTTCACTTTATGATTGATGCTTAGGAACAGAACTGAAATAATTAGATGTGGGAAGCAGAAGTTCGATAAATCTGTATTCGGGTGTTGAGAATGGGTCAAAAGTCTCGCTCTGATCTTATCTTCATCAGCATACTTTGAAAACTTTTCATACTGAATTCTTCAGTGTTGTTGGAAGGCCTGCTTGATCTGTACTTCATTTAGATGGTATAATACATGCAGGATTAAGGGCTAAGCTTCTTTTCTAATTAGTCATAGAAAATATGTATTGGTATAGGAAAATTATTTCTCCATTAGATAAGAAGTTTTTTTTTTTAAGGAAATTTTCTTTTTAGATTAAGTGAATGGGACTCATGAGACTGCATGGTTATAGATTCCAAAAGAGCAGAGATAAGTAAACTGCTCTACATAAAGGGGAACAGAAATGTGATGGTGAAGGTAAGCATTTTGAGAAGAAAATACCATTGGAGAGAAGAAAGGCCAAAGAATATGGCAGTGACTGGGCCCTACAAAAAAGTAAAATAAAATCTTACACCCAAAACTAATATTATGCTGTATGTTAACTAACTGGAATTTAAATAAAAATTTAAAAAAAATAAAAAAAAATAAAGAGATCAGTGAGAAATTCCCAGAATCACTGGAATTTAACCCATTTAACAGGGATGCACAAGGGAACATCTTAACTTTCTGTAATAACTGGGATACATCATGTCCCTACCACAAATCCCTATGTGAATGCAGCCTGAGTTAGTTCAACGGGTACAGGAAATAGGAACTCTGGGTCTCATTAGTCCCCAGGATTTCTTTGAAAGTGTTTTCCTATTGCACATGAGATATGAGTTTTAAGTGAATGTTATGTAAAGCTAAGGTACTGAGGTAACCTCAGTTGATACTTGGGTTGTTTGAAGTAGGGTGTTTCTATGTCTCTCCCTTAGTTGTCATGGGACCATTCAAGAGATCTCAGTCATGATGGATATAAGGTACATACCATTTGTTCATTATGGAATCCATACTTAAGTAGCATAAGAGCTCATTAAAATAAATGGGGCTAATACAATAATCAGAGGATTTATTTTAATCATCTTCATGCAATTGTTCATTAACCACAGTTTGGTACTGAGATAATAAACTAAACTTTGGATATCTTTCATATATTCCACCTTCTCCCCAAGAATATGCTTTCAGAAATGTTTTCACGTTATTTTAAAGTTATTTCCAATGCTCTAACAATTCGGGGCTGTCAAAGTAAATAAATAAAATAAAAAATTAAAGCAGAATGTGTCAGCAATTTCAGCAAACTCTCAGGAATGTCTTTTTCTCCCTGGGGGACAAAATATCCTGCGACAATGTGCCTGTGTATCCACAGAACTTCATAAGGATATTTCCAAGACAACACTACCTAGAACTACCTGGCTTCCTTCATGTTCCCTCTGTGAGAAGACTTTCAAAGGAGTTCTAGGAAAAGCCTTATCCTGACAATGCTGTCCTTAGTAACAGCCTCAGAGACTGTAAGGACCTTGTCTTATGAGAAACTTGGAGAAAATTTGGTCTGATTTAAATCAGCCAAGAACAGTATAAAATAGTCAGAAAATTAAGTCACATTCAGAGAATTGGGGTATTAGAGACATTTTTTTGAAATCTTCATTTATTTTCAATCCATCCTTCCTCAAATTAGCTCCTGTCTAATAGCCACAAATGAGGCAAAGAATATCTTTAACCTAATACAAACCAGCTATTTTACATCTTTTAGAATATCATGGTTAAGCAGGTGGAATTGTTATTTTCTTACAGTGTGCATAATTGAATTTCAGCCTGAATAGAAGTACTAAATCGAGTATTTTATGCTATTCCAGAATAGAACTTACCTAAGAAATTATGACTGCAGCAAAAACTAAAATTCTTTTAAGGGTAAATCCTTGAAATTTATTCCATCTCTTAACCCCAAGGAAGACAAGTTTTTGGCAGGTTTCAACCTTTTGAATAGATGTAGGTCCAACATTTAGAAAATCTTATTGAAAATATGGCTAAATTCAAAATACAATATCTCTGTTACTTTTAATTTAGATTTATAGCTAATTTCCACTTAGGTCCATAATTGTATATAACAATAAGTTTCTAAAAATTCCAGAGATGTTTCTTTAACTGAAAAAGTCAGAAAACAGCTACATGCACAACTCTTCTCAATATTTTGTCTTAATTATGATATAATGATGAATTAATCTTAGTTGATTCACTTGAGATCTTTTCTGAGGTAACATAATCCAGCAATAAAAAAATAAATCCCAATTGTGCAAAAATAACTACATTTAGGTTCATCTTTGCCATATTAATTGCATTGTTAAATAGAACAACATATATTTTCTAAGGGATGACATACATAAAAATGAAAATGTGTCTTAGGCATTTAATTTGAAAACAGGTTATTTCCAAATCAGAGCCAGCATGAATATTTTTTTAGGATTTAGGAGATGATCTAAGGTTTGACTTGTCATGGTCCTTTGTGTTCATTATCAATTAAACACAGTCTTAAGGCAGAATTTTTTTCATAACAATGATCATAATTAGAATTAATTTTTATATAACTAGTTAGGAATTAATTTGTTTAATGATAACCCCCAAAGCTGTAAGATCTATGAGAAAAAATCATAAGTAGGAAGTAACTGACTGGCTCAGTCAATAGGGCATGTGACTCTTGATCTTGGGGGTTGTTAGTTGGAGCTCCACATTGGGTGTACAGATTACTTAAAAATAAAATGTTAAAAAAACCCACCATAAATATATGTTGAACGAATGAATGAATGACTGCTTGAATAAGCATTTATTCTTGTATTTTTAAGTTTTTCAAAATGAGAGGTAAGAATATCTAATTTAGAAGACTTACTAGATATTTTGCTATTTATTAATTTAGTAAAAGAAACTAAAGCATGAAGAAAGCAATTCAAATTCCAAAGATGAAGTTGGGGTGACTAGGTGGCTCAGTAAGTTAAGCATTTGCCTTTGGGGTTGAGCCTTGCATCGGGTGCCCTGCTCTATGGAGAACCTGCTTCTCCCTCTGCCTCTCCCCCTGCTTGTGCCCTCTCTCTCTGTCTCTCTCACTATTTCAAATAAATAAATAAAATCTTTAAAAAAAAATAAAGATGAAGTTAAATTCAGGTTTTTTTTGTTGCTACAAACATAAAATTAAAAAGTTTTTGTCTATTTACTTGATAATTTCTTATTCATCAAAACTAAGGCATTGTTTCAGGTAGCCCATGAACCATTCATGGTTTCCCAATATTCCCTACTGCACAGTATTCTGAACCTCACTGGTTGTTCAGTGAGTAGTATCTATTATACGTGAAACACTCCTCAGCGGTAACCAGCAAATTACTTTAAATTATTTTCCTTGCCAAAAAAAGATATCTTAGTGTACACATTATAAAGTACGTTTCTTGTAAAGCATGCAATTAATATTTAATTCCTAGAAATTATCATCAATTACAAAGCGATTTCTTTACACAGTATTTGTTTTGCTAAATACAGTAATGACTTTGAATTGGATTACTGTACTTTGCTATCAAAAACTAAGTACTTTTACAAATGACTTGTGAAGGTGCCACTTTTTTTTGCAACTGGCAAATATAATTAGTCATGTAAAAAAGAATCTATTTTTCCTCTTAGAGGTTATATTTCAGACAAAGGGAGTTTCAAGTAACATAATTCATAGAATTATAGAAATTTAAAATTTTGCAATAATTTTGTGAAAATGACTTTTAACCATACATTTTAACTACTTTCTAGAACTTGTTTATAAATTCTCTAATACATATTTTTTTTGCTATAGAAGCAAAATAAGTTTTAATATTTATATAATCATTGCAAATACGATATGTTCTTCATAAACACCTTATCTTCTGAAATTTTTCAAGGCCAATACTGCATTTTGACATGCAAGTCACAGAAATACTAAAATCATTTTTATTTTATTTTGTCAAACATTGTATCACAACTACAAAAAACAAAGGCTTTGGATGAAGAAAGAGGGTAGTTTTGTACCTGAGTAACATCATTACATCCTGTAGCAAATTTTATCATTTTGTTTAGTAATTACCTTTAAATCTATAATATATGTTTATGTTGCTGCATTGTCTACTAAAAATAGTTGCAGTGAAAACTCAATCCACAGTAACATTGTTTTGATAATTAGAACTTTACAGCCACGGGAAATACTTTAAAAAGTAAAAGTACATTTAAATTGAAAAGTACATCAATGAAATATTTTATTAAATTGCTTAAAATTTTATCTAAGGAAATTGGAATGGAAATATGAATTCAGGAAAAAAAGAACAATGTAAAATATTTGACTGTTAAAAAGAGCTTTTTAATGTGACATCTAAAAATGCATAACAGTGGGGAATCCAGTGGTCATAGTATTTAGGTTATATGGGTTATCTTTTAAAGTATGGCATAGCCAATTTAATTTGAGGTGTCAATATTATGACATTTTGGAAACTGACTTTTGCAACTATTTAAACTGAAGATGAATAAATTTAGTGGCCAATTTAAAAATTTGTGGAAAGAGTTCTATTTAATATATGTAAATATTTCCCCATTTAGTAGATAGAGCTAAGTTCCCTCTGTCCCCATTGAAAATGGGCTCAACTTAAGCATAGAAAGGGAAAAATAACATGTCACAATAGAGAAACCTGGCAAAAACTATCTCAACCAATTGGTGAACATTAACACTAGCAATATGGTGATAAGGTTATCATGATTTGATATGAGGAGGGCATCTCACACTTATGATCTTCTTTCTAAAACTCCATAAACCCAAGCTAATCATGAGAAAAAAATTTAATTAGAATTTTACAGAATACTTGGCCAGTATTCCTCAATACTATCAAGGTCATGAAAAGTTTAGAAATGACTGAGAAACTGTCACAGACCAAAGGAAACTGGAGAGATATGACAACTAGATGCAGTCTGGAAGCCTGGATGGTATCCTGGCACAAAAAGAGGGCATTAATGGAAAAACAGGTGAAATTCAGATACAGTTTGAGGCATAGGTTTTAAAAGTGTGTAAGAATATCAAAGGGATTAAAAATTATTTGCAGGGGGCACAGTGGAAGAAAGTTTAAAGATAATTGACTACATTAAAAAATCTGACAAGTATACAAGTAGGTATGAGAGTTTTTTTAAACTCAAACGTGGCTTTTAATAGAAACACTTTGGAAATAGCTTAAGTACCTACCAATATTATAAGGAATAAATAAATTTTCATAAATTGGATAATGAGTACTACACATCAGTTAACAAGAATGAAATAGAAATTGCATCATTAACAGAATTAAATCTAAAAAATAAATTTGTCAAATAGTATGTGCAGTGTGATGCTATTTATTTAAAGTTAAAACATACCTAAAACAACACTATGATTTTGTGTGTGTGTGTATACACCCATATTTAAGAAAAAAACACATGCATGGGAATATTACACATCTACTTTAAGTTAGTGGTTGAATTCTCATCAGGGAGGGAAGAGAATCCAATTAGTGAGAAATGTACAGACGGTTCTAATTTTGTCTATAACATTTTGTTTGTTTTTAAATAATCTTAATCAAATATGGCAAATGTTGAAAATCTGTTACGATTATGACTTACATTATTCTGAGTAACTGCAGTTTTTGATACATAAAACTAAAGAAACAAATAAATAGTAGTTCAAGTGAGCAGTCAAGGTTGGAGTCTAATAGAAAGTGACTAACCAGAGTAGGTACTAACTAGGAATATGTAGTACTTAAAACTTCAAGTAATGGGCTGGAATAACCAAACTTATCATCCACCTGGTACCTGGCCCTTAGCAATGTCTAGATCAGAAGTAGAAATCCAATTGTATGGATGGTGGCAATGGACCTGGTGAGAAAGAATTTCATCCTAAGAGCATCCAGGGCACTCAGGATTCATACATACATAAAGACACAAAATCTAGCTGTTAGAACTGAGGTTCAATATATGGACCAACACAGCAGAAAACAGGAATTAAAACCAAGTTCCATTAAATTTGGCTAAGGAAATGCTTCCACAGTATTTTCCAAAGCAGATGTCATTGCTAACATGTCACTTGGGTCAAGTTACATACCGTTTCAGTGTCTTAGTTCTTCCCTCTATAAAATGAAGACCTTTATAAAGCGGTCATGAATATCAGATGAATTATTATTTGTTAGGTGTTTAGAACAATGCCTGGTACCTAGTTAAGTGTGACATAAGTGCTTACAAAATAAAAATAAATATCATGTCTAATAGAAGTACTTCTTTTTAGCAACGTTGATGTATTCTACTCAAATAAATTAATTGTCTCATTTGGCAGGAACAACATGATCATATGCCAAAGCTTGAGTTGCCCTACACAGCCCTTTCTCTAAAAAATCCAGAATGTATCTCCTTTGTGTGTGTTGACAAGCACTAAAAAGTGAAAAGCTTTCTTTCTCTTGTCTTTCATGGCAGCACTCATTGACCTACATGTTCTGGGTAAGCACTGTGTTAATAAAGACTGCAATAGAGAATGGTGAAAGTTCCAGAAGAGGCAGGTGTGAGTCATTTGCCTTTTACCAAGATATAAGCACCTCAGGTTTTACATAAAAATGAAACCACCTATTAATATAATACAGCAGTTTGGTTTTTTAAAAAAATATATTTTTTCACATGGACCATTTTGAAAAAGTAAACTGTCTATAACTTTTATAAAGTATCATGAATGTTATATGACACATGATCTGGCCAAAATACAAAATCTATATTTTTCCGAAATTTAGAACAGTTCCTTTATTAACATTATTGCCTAAAACATCATTAAAATAATTATTTCTCTTCCCTACATCAAACAGAAATCTACATCAGCTCAGAAGATATTATGGTTTATTAAGTGATCTTGTTGTTCCATAATTGAGGATTTATACATACTTTCACAGTAAAATGCCTCTAGCCTTTAATGTACATACCATGTCAAAAATATGTAAAACCTGTCTCCTGAGATATTCACAGAACAATCAGACAATTTCAAATGCTGTTGAATGATGGTAGAGGGTTTGAATTCACTAATGTCGTTGAAGGAAATCTAATGAAATAATGCATTATTTAAAACATATCATAGTAGTTTCGTCTCTTTTTTTAAATCACACTATTATGTAATGTGGATGCATATGCCACTGTTTGTCAATTATAATATTCACGTATAGCAAAGCCCATAGCTGAGAGCATCAGGGAATGAGAGTATTTGTTTCTGCAAGATTGCACTAAGAAAGCCTACCTTGGATGGAAGTAAAATAAGTTTGTTACAGGAGTTACAGAAAAGAGTTGTATCTAAAATTTTGGAAAACCACTTTGCTCAACATAGTACATAGAGTTATTTAATTTTTGTTATTACGGTCAAGTGCTGAGCAGTAGATTAACTTACTAAATGATTGCTCTCATCTTGCTGTTGGGGAGAGAAAGAGAGAAAAAGAAGTCCTTGGTGTAAAGTCCTATTTTGATTATTTGCAATGATCAAATAACAATAGTTCTTATTCAGTAAGTTCTATTACTCATCACTTAATCTGCACTAATCACTGAATTGATTAACAAGTGACTCATCATCAAACCAACAATTACTTTAATCTGATTAACTTATTCTTTTCACCAAAAAAAACTTTCATGAACATGATGAATACAACATCACAACACATGGAACATAGAAAAAATATGCCTTTATACCCAGCCTGATGGTGAATGTGTATCAGGTTGAACCACATGAAATTGCTCTATGTGTAGGTCAAAAACAGTAAAATATCAGCAACATTAGTTGTTGGTTCAATCTGATATTTATGGGTTTTAAACAGAAATGATCAATTTTGCCTTCTAAATGTTTTCTTTTTTGTTCTTCCAAATGTTTTAAAATATGTAGGTGTACCCTTGAAATAAAAAATTTGAGTTTTCATGAATAAAATAGAATGATTTATCAACAGAAGACATAATCTGATATGACCTTTCTAAAAGAAAGCCCATTACCCAAGAGAAAGGAAGGTTATAAGTAAATCAAAGCAGTAGATTGTTCTTTCATTTTTATGACAATTGACCTATACTTGACTCAAATACCATGTATAATCTATGACTCTACAAAGTAAAAGGAAAATTAAACATAAAGGACCCCCCCAAAAGGCAAGAAAGATACTAAGAGTATGCAAAATAGAACTGATATATTTCGTTTCTTATAGTAGCATTTATCACTTATTTCAGTAATGGAAATCTATTTTCCTTATATTATATACTTCAGGTGAGTCTAATGCTATACTCTCCCTATTCCCTGCTAGGGAAATGGCATGTCACCTGCGGTTGACCAACCAGGGTTCTCCCATAACTGTGACCCACAGGAATTGCATTGGAGATGCATATGGTACAGACATTGGGTTAATTTGTGTATAGCCTTTTTGAAAGAGAGTATCTCCTTTTGGCTGGGATAGCAGGCTGTAGGTATAATGTTAGTCTGAATCTGGCGGTGGTCAGATTTTTCATGAGGAAACCCCTTTGCCTGAGAGTAAAGCCACTAAGAAAAAGAGAGCCCAGAAAAAAATTTAATGTTGGGGTGAAGTGGGGATAAAGTAGGGGCCAGAGTCCATTCCTTAACATGTGAGGTATTGGCTTTAAGGTGAGGCTGTATCAAGTGTCTCAAGCATTAAGACACTGAGGTTGGAAGGAAGGAAATAGAATCTTGAAATGTACCATGGACAATGATGCTGAGAAAACGCCTGGGTGGGGATCAGAGATGAAGTTGACCTGCATTATGATTTTTCTCAGACCAGCCCTGCTTATGCAGCTGACAGGCGTTTGCCTGAAAAATATTTATAATCTGAGTAGTCGTGGCTTAGGCATGTTCTACAGGGAAGTAAGAGAAATAGAAAAGCCTGGGGTGTAACTATCAGGAATGGACTGATCATTCTTAACTAAACACTTGGACCTTTATTTCTACAGTTTCTTGGTCTTAATGGTTGAACTGGCCATGGCACATCTATCCTTTCAATATTTAGCTGAATTACATTTCAAATATGTAATATTGATAAGATTGGTATGGTCAATGCAGTGACCACGTCCTGGACTTAATATTTGAGATGGGGATGTAAAAAAAATAAACATTAGGCATTATACAAAGTAACAGTAATTACAAATTGAAGCTGAACACGAACATCAGGTAGAAAAAGACTTGGTTGTGAAACAGTTTCCACAATCATCTTCCAAAATTAGGCTCTGAAATTTTTCCATATGGTATGTCACAATATGGTGACAGTTTTAATGGTTAAAGTTTTAATGTTGGGATCAAGCTGACCTGTCAAGTGTCAGCTCAGGCTTTTGATATTTTGGCCAAGTTATTCAATCTTTCTGAATCTATTTCCATGTCCAAAAAGTGAGTATAGTGATACAAACCTCATAGGGTTGTGTTGAGAATTGAATGAAAGAACAAATATAAAGTGCTTGGCACCTGGAAAGGACTCAATATGCTGTGGCTATGACTTTTACCACAGAATTAGAGAAACATGAAGAAAATACATGATACAATTTTTTCCTTTATACAATCCTATTTATACTATACTGTGGAAAGTTGTTTCAACATCTTTGGAGACCAATAGCCCATGATCATAAGTTAGAATTCAATTTTTCTGAATTCAGGAAATTCTTCTATATGTCAACCAACATTCTTACTAAAATCTAAACATTTAAGTATTGTCTTTTTAGAGGAAAAAAACTGGTTATTTTCAGTTGGATAATTTTAAGCATTGTTACCATTTTTCTCTCTCTTTTCAGGTTAAGTAAGCAACCTTGATTTTTAAAAATGTTCTTTTAGCTGCTGTTTCTTTCTGTTTTGTTATTGTTGTTACAAAGTGTGTGATCATGGACCAAATTGTAATGATGCTTTTCTGTCCCCAAAAGCCTAGACAGTTGGCCTGTCACTTACTGAAGGTTACTGAAGTTGAGGGAATATACTCTAAGGGCATCTATAATGGTTTTGTGATTCTAATAGAGTAGAGGTAGTAAATATATACATTTACCCAATTTCTCCTGTTCAGAAGAAGCAGCCACCACAAAACCATAAACTGATTAATCAATTTCCCATCAGTGATAGTTTTGTGTTAGAAAGAAAAATTGGGGTGCATTAAAGAAAATAGCTAAGCAGAGAACATCAGATCAGGAAAAAAAATAGAAAGTCAAATTAGTATAAAAGGAAATCTTTAAGCTTTATACAATTGAACCACAATGCCATAATGCTCAATCAGAAATTGAGCTAAGTATACCCTTCAGACTACCAATGCCTGATTCAGCAACACTGAAAAATTTATTGATGGCTCTTCTTGGCTTTGGTTCTTCCTTCCCTGCGACAGAGATTCTATTAATGGAAATTGAACATAAGTTTTCTTGACTTTGTTTCTACAGATTTATTCCTATGTCAGCAGGTAAGAATGGCAACTTCTTTTGAATCAAAAACAGCATTAAGAAAATATTGCCCTTTCCATAGACTCTAATAAAATTAGTGTATTGCTACTTTAAAAATTCAATACCTAAGAAATGAGACAGTCACTTCTCTCTGGTGGGCTAATAGGAATGATGATCTATACATATTGTTGGTAATTAGAGCCTTGGAACTTGCTAAGATTATCTGGGAAGTGAATGTAGATAGAGAAGTCCTAGGACAAAGCTGTGACCATTAACAGGTTGGTAAGGCAAGGAGGAATCAATAAGAAGATTGAGAGGGAACTGCTAGGGAGGCTGGAAAAGGACTAAGAGAGAATGGTGTCCCAGAAACTGAGGGAAGAACCCATGTCACAAAAGGGAAAATATCAAATACCAAAATATGGAGAAAATGGGGGGTGTAAGAGATCTAAGATTTTTTATTATTATTATTATTATTACAGAGAGAGGCAGAGAGAGAAGCAGCTGCCCTGTGGGGAGCCCGATGCAGGACTCCATCCCAGGACCTCAGGATCACGACCTGAGCCGAAGGCAGATGCTCAATCACTGAGCCACCCAGGTGCCCCGAGAGATCTACATCCTCAGTTTCAATACGAGGAAGTGAATAGATACTACCTAAAGCAACAAGCTCAAGCGACAGTAGTATATGCACGTGATTTAGAGATAATGAAGTTAATGCCAAAAGAAATAGCTAAAGGTGCTGAAAATAGTTGCCTCTAGGGGGTGAGGAGTCTTAGGCAGGGGTTGCTGTTTTTATAAGCTGTATGGAATTTGTGGACTCTTTGTTATGTGCCTACACAACTCGGATTTAAAAAATGTTAATTAGGGGATCCCTGGGTGGCTCAGGGGTTAGCACCTGCCTTTAGCCCAGGGTGTGATCCTGGAGTCCCAGGATCCATCGAGTCCCACATCAGGCTCCTTGCATGAAGCCTGCTTCTCCCTCTGCCTGTGTCTCTGCCTCTCTCTCTCTGTGCCTCTCATGAATAAATAAATAAAACCTTTAAAAAATGTTAATTAAGAAAATAAAAAGAATCATGATCTAGCCAGTGTGTCTTCTGCTTTTGGTAAAGCCTGAGGAGGGCAAGTATGTCTGGAGATTTTTTTTTTTTACTCTGGAGAAATAGCACATGACTCTTCTCTGCCTTCTTCTGATAGCACTAGGAAGCACACTGAATGACAGCTAGGAGAGGGTCTTATTTTCAAGTAACTTTGGCAAAGCATACCCTTAGCTCTTCATCACTATAATTTCTCCATTCCAGAGCCTTACAAGTATGGGAAAAGTATTCGGTTGTCAATCCTAGGATATTTTCATTCCTCCATTCTAGGCCTAATGTCCTGGATTCTTAAGCTTTGGCAGGGTTAAGAAAGGAATTAGAAAGGTTATTAAATGTGAGACTCAGGCACACACAAAAAAATGCACAGATCTAATCACTTGAATTAGATGAAAAGGTGGAGACTGAGATTCAGAAACAAAGCAAAAGTCTCTCTTCCAAGATCAAGGCTGACCTGGTGGCAGGAGTGACAGGATGAGTTTGACAATGTTGGAATGCTATTTCTTAATTCTGGCATGCCACAGGTTAAAAAAAAAAGGTCCACAGGTGAGTGGGGTGAGAAAGCATATTTAAATCTCAAGATGTTAGTTAACTTCATATCCAGGGTGAGTCTGGCACTCACTCGGTAATGCTGGCCTCATCATTTCAGGATGGGCAAGACCAGAATCTAAGCCAGGATTAGAATAAAGCCAAAACTAGATCTCAGCTGCTTTGAGTTCATTATCTCATTTTCCGCATCAAGCAATCAAAGTCTCACTGGTAGGGCCCAGACCTGCTTGTGAATCACTGAGATAAAATGACTCGATACTCTTTTTGACATTGACAGCTGGTTCAAATAACACGCCCATGTGTCAGAGCTTGGATTCTTTAGCCCTTCATTTGATCTGGAGACACCTGTCATTGGGGTTGTGATTGATTTCCCAGATTCCATTGGCCTTCCTGATTGATTCTTTACATCCCCATCTCTACCATGTCATTCTTTGCCGTTTTAGAACCTAGGCCACCATTGTCATGGGTGCATTTTAGTTCTTGGTAAATGATAACCACCTTTGAAACTTTGAGGGGATACCTTTGCCGTAAATCACAATATGGCTCTGTCTTCCCTGAGCTACATGGAGTTGGGAAAATACTTCATAACTTCGCATTTCTTCTTGCATTTGTATTTGGGGGAGCAGAGTCATCAGTAATAGCGTATCAGAATGAGTGTCTAAAAAACATGTGATGCCATAAAATATGATTCTACTTATCTGGACATTGCAGATTCAGTGCTGAGGCAAATAAAACTTTCTCATCCCTAACCAATGCCATAGTATAAGATCATAAAAGCAGTTTGTGCTAAAACCAGTTCAGTATCACGCACATTACTGAAGCAGAAGAGATAATACTGCCTTTCAGCAGTACTGTGAAAAATGGTATTTTGAATAGTGAAGGGATAATAAAAAGCCATTATTATTACAACTACCACTCACTATTGAAGAAAGGTTGCTGTGGTTATTAGAAGTTTAAAAAGAGAAGTGTATATTATTTACATTAAAGTTTTAGTATGAACTTTCTGACAGTGAAGTTTGATGTGTGAAAATTTCCATGAATTATCAAATTATCTTTTTTGGTGTGTGTAGTAGTATCATGGTTAGATTAGTTGCCCATGGACTCTACTACTATTCTGTAATGAATAAGGGAGTAGTAGCACCAGTTGGACCAGCATGGAAGTCTCTTCTCTGGGTTTTGAAGCTTATTCTTACATTCTTCACACTTTATGTGGGGAAAAAATAGGGTGATCGAGGAATACCCTTCATCTATAAAACAAATATCACAAAAACTGATAAAAGGAATAGGCATTATTAAGAAATTCTACATGAAAACTTCCCAGGAGAATACCTGATACTCTCTGTAGCTCTGTAAATGTATCTTTTATGTTTTTGTCTTTATATGAAGGCAATTTAATACTACATTCAAGAGCATGGAATCTGGAAACGAATAGGTGTCAATTCTACTTCTTGCTCCCCCCTTACCATGTGCCTCTAACCAAGTTACATACTTTCCTTAAGTCCAAATCACCACAAAGTTAAAATGGAAATAATAACCTCTGACTGATGGAGCTGTGAGTGGATTAAAATGAGGACATTTCTGTAAAGCACTTAGGGCACTACCTAGGATATTAAATGCTCATTAAATGATGCCTACTTTATCATTATCCTCATTTAAAGAAGATTCATTTTTCTGCAGGATTGTAAGTCAACTCTGATATATCACTGTGAGAGCACATTTGTGGGGATAAGTTTTAGGTTGGGCACCACCAGGAATTAGTAGAGGTAAATTCAAGTTTTTGTGTTTTCTACTTTTCAAAGCCACTTAAAAGCTATCCCCAAACAAAACATTCATAAAAGCATACATAAGTGTTCCAGACACAGGTATGAAGTCTGATGATCTGGTTTCCAAACTCATTTTCATAGTAGTCTGAGATTCTGGGCAAGTTTCTTCATCTCTATGTACCTCAGATTCCTCAAATGTAAAATGGGGTAATATTAGTAACACTATAGGTTAATCAGAAGTATTACATAAGATTGACTTTGAAAAGGACTTAACACAGTGCCTGGCACAGGGTTGTGTAAGCTGTTATAATTATTGGCTGACATGATTTCATTCTTGGGAGCTGCTATCTTGAAGAGGCTTTCAAAAAGTGTAATTGTTAGAGTTTTTAAAAAGATGATTAAAAATAGCCCATTTTTCTCTCAAACTGCTACTGTCATAAAGTATGTTACATGTTTTTTTAGATCGTCACATTTTAAACTTATATTTCTATATCCTTTCTTCTGTTGCATGTCACTTTACTTTTGACTCTCAGCAACTTAAAACTGAAACTCAGTCTCGATGTGAAGTTTACCCTCTAATCAAAGTGCCAGTGCTCTTCAAAAATCCTTTGTGTGTGAAGTTTAGAATCACAAAAGACTGGAGCCCTTTCTGCCTTTTAGATAGTAAGAGAGCATGCTACAAAAAATATTCTTTAAAAGACAATATTGAGATTTACATTATCAAAAATTCACAGATGCTCTTTTCAAAAGCCAAAACCACCAAAGCCTCAGGCCAATTGAGACATGGTAAGATGCAGCCAGCAAAGCTGGCCAGGGTATTACTGTGGATGAGTTAGAGGAGGAATCACCCCCAAGCAATGGTAGCTCTCAGAAGGGGGCCTGCCCTTCACAATTTAAGCTCTTTGAAGCTGCATTTCCTCCAAGCAATGAGAAGTCTTTGTGGTGATGGGAAACATACATTTATAATTATAGAAGAACATAGTGTACACTAGACATGGTAGAAAAGAATGCAAGGGTTTGAAGGGAAGTCTTGATATACACACAACCTCACTCATGCAGCGTCTTTCCTAAAACATTGGATATTTCAGTTTGTCCCTAATTGAAATGGCCAGGAGGCAGCATTCCTGCATAGCCCATTCCCTTTCCAGCACCCCTCATTTGGCCCTGACCCAACCATGCCAGGATGGTACTATATAGTGTGCTCTTTGTAAACCCAATTGCTGAAATAAGATGTATAAAAGTCATGAAATGATTTTAAAATGACATAACTATATACTTATACAGCATTTGAGACAGTGAACAAAATGGAAATGATTGATGTCCATAATACTCTTTTAACTCCTCTAAGTAAAGTGTGAGCTGAGTAGCCCATTCTACCTGAATCATTACTTTTTTTCCCTATTTAAAAATGTGTTTTTAAATTAGTTCCAGAGGTAGAATGTAGTGATTCATCAGTTGCATATCACACCCAGTGCTCATTACATCACATGCCCTCCTTAATACCCATCACCCAATTATCCATTCCCTGCACCCACGTCCCCTTTAGCAACCCTCAGTTTGTCTCTTATGGTTTGCCTCCCTCTCAATTTTCATCTTTTTATTTTTCCTTCTCTTCCCTTATGTTCATCTATTTTGTTTCTTCAATTCCACATAAGAGTGAAATTGTATGGTATTGACTTTCTCCGACTTTCTCTGACTAAATGACAAGATTTCATTCTTTTGATGGGTGAGTAATATTCCTGTGTATGTGTGTGTGTGTGTGTGTGTGTACCATATCTTCTTTATCAGTTCATCTATCGATGGACATCTGGGCTCCTTCCATAGTTTGGTAATTGTGGACATTACCGCTATAAACATTGGAGTGCATGAGCCCCTTCAAATCACTATGTTTGTATCTTTGGGTAAATAACTAGTAGTGCAATTGCTGGGTCATTGAATAACTCTATTTTTTTAAAAGATTTTATTTATTTGTTCATGAGAGACACAAAGAGACAGTGACATAGGCAGAGGGAGAAGCGGGCTCCCTGTGGGGAGCCTGATATGGGACTTGATCCCAGCACCCTGGGATCATGCCCTGAGCTGAAGGCAGATGCTCAACCACTGAACCACCCAGGCATCCCAGAATAGCTCTATTTTTAACTTTTTGAGGAATCTCTGTACTGTTTTCCAGAGTGGCTTTTTACTATACATGTAGAAATTAACACTAACATCTCTAGTTTATACACTTAAACATCCTAGGATATGGTAAGAGAAAATCATGTTTGACTGATGGGAGAAAAAAAAGCAAAATAAGCAGAAGTATCAGAATAAATAATGCTAATAAATTTATTAAAACATTAGTTTTATATTTCTATATTCCTTTATGAATTATTAAAAATAATTTTATATTTTGAATATTCAGTGGAGAATATATAAAAAGATAAACTAAATAATAAAAAATGTAGGTAAAACTTCCACAGTAGACTTTAAACATCAGATCAATGGAGAAAAGAACACATAGTGAGAAGACAAAAGGTGAAAAGTAAAAAGCCCCAGAAAGTTCTCAAAGAATTTTCTATTGGATGCTATGTTGTAGATAAACTACTAGAGATATAATGTAAGCTGATAGCTTGAAACTATTCAGCAACAACAAAAGCAGAATCCTACAATTTTATTCTAATAATTGGTTATCATTACACAATATGGTATAAAAGGGAAAACATAGGTTTCGGAGTCAGAACTGAGAAGTAGATTATTATTCTTTTTTTTAAAAAAAGATTTTTTTTTATTTATTTATTTATGAGAGAGAGAGAGAGAGAGAGAGAGAGAGGCAGAGACACAGGCAAGGGGAGAAGCAGGCTCCATGCAGGGAGCCCGACATGGGACTTGATCCCAGGTCTCCAGTATCTCGCCCTGGGCTGAAGGCGGCGCTAAACCACTGAGCCACCCAGGCTGCCCTGATTTTTATTCACTAGCTGTATGAATTTTTGCAACTACCAGACTCCTTGAGCTTTGTAAACTCCTATGTACATATTGAATATAAGAGCTACCACAAGGTATGTGAGAGGTTAAAATATGGTGATCCACATAACAAGCCTAACTCAAGTACTGGAATATAATTGGCTCTTTAGTGTTATTTCTTTCTTCTCTCTCTCTCTCTCAAGCCATTTTTCTTCTAAAATTTTAGTATGCTCTAAAGAGAAAGGAGATTCCTTTCACTATGATAGCCAGTATAGGTTCATTTGAAAGGTCTTTTTTTTAGCCATCTGCTTCTTTATCTCTTCTTTTCATGAATATATATACATTTGTGTGTGTGGATATGTGCACACATGTGTAAAGTCACCTTTCTCTGTACTAGCTCTTGCTCGCCATAGGTAAGTTTGGGACAAAGCAGAGTCTGTTTTATGCATAAATTGTTCTAAAGTTCAGTAGGTAACTCATTATTTAATCTTGGCTTAATAGCCTACTTAGGTCACGGGAGGTAGAACTTGAAGATAATGAAGCAAGTGATTCATTGAATTGACAACATTATTATATTCATATATTTCAATTTCATTATGATGAAGTAGATGGCACATTTGACTAGAAATCTTGACGAGATTCTCTCCTTGACAACACTACTGATTTGTCATATGACTATAAGCAGGGTGTGTCAATTTTTTTATCTTTAAAATAGAAATCACAGAATAGTTGCTTTCTTCCCCACAGCAATTTTTCATCTATAAATTCTAATTATATTGTAAGTAATTTGGAGGCCCCTGATACCAATTCAAAATAACATTTTGAGCATTTCAAATTTACTCTGAAAACTACCAGTCTCTATGCACACTGGTTTCCTTTAACATGTTATTTTAGAAATATGGTGAACATGTCTCTTTAAAAAAAAAAGAAGAAGAAGAAAAAGTAGTGCTGATAGATGGCCAAAAGCTTATGGGGGGTATAAAAGTAGCATTTTGAGAGGTTGATATGTTTTCATTTAATTATTCCTGAGCCTGGTTCCAGAAACCACTGAAAGGAAGTGGCAGTGTCACTTGGTGTTTGGAAGAATTGATAGCAAAAGTAGACACCAAAATAAACATCAGAAAAGCATCAGACCACTTTTCAGGTTGTTACCAAGGCTGGTGAGGAAAAACACAGAGCAAAATAGCTTACATTAGAAATAATGATTTCTCAGTTGTATTTAGTCTTTGATGATACAAATGTAGTCAGAACCCAGTTATTTATATAAGCAAATACATTGTACTCTTTGGGAAAAGATTAATTATAAAATAGTTATAGGGATCATGGACAGGAACTCCCTGGAAATGAGTCATAATGAGGGACCAAGGAAACAGACTTAACTGGAAGCCCTGTGAGGACAGAGGATTATCATTCTTCTTTTCATGGTGGTGCCCAGCAGGATGCCTGACCTATAATGGGAGATCAGTGAAAAACTGTTGAATGAATAAGCGGACCCTTGATATGAAGGAGCTGGTGTTCCTACATAAATTACTATACCCATAAAGTGAAGGACATTAATTTACTCTAAAATAGGACATTAGATTTCACTCTAATATACTTATCCCAATTCTTATCACCAGACGAGATGACACATAAAAGCATGATTAATCAATTCAAACCTCTCCCTTCCTGTTAGGCCAATGGTCTTCCTTCCCAATACTAACCCATTGCCATCTGCATTGGTTGACTTCAGTTGTGCACCGTCCCTGACAATTGATTTTGTTTGCAGTTACTCCTCCCTCTCTCTAGAGGGAGAACATGTGGGCTTATGCTCTGCCCATTTACTGCTTCAGTGAGGAGTCCAACTGAATGGAGAAGCTTGCTCTTATACAGCTCTCTCAGAAAAGTAATCAACAACAGTGACCATCATTTATTGAGCATTTGCTATATACCACACAGTCTTCTGAATGCTGTACACAAGTGACATTTTTAACCCTCAAATAACTCCACAAGTGAGGTAATATTTTTGTCTCATTTTAAAATAGAAAACAAAAATACAGAGGTCAAGTAGTTTGCTCAAAGTTGGTCAATTTCTAAAAGGCAGAACCAGAATTTGAACCAAAGTCCAACTGACATGAGGTCACTTCAATGTTTAAAATCATCTGTCTTTTCTTTGAGACTCTGACAGGCGCATCTCTCAGGACAATTAAATCCCCTTCATGTCAACAAGTCACAGCTTTTCTCTTATACCTAGCACCCTCTTGAACTACTGTCTTTCAATTTTTATTTTATTCAGGGCACCTTCATTATAATAAGAGCAACCCTGTTGAACTAATCAAGCTGAAAAAAAAAAAAAGCTAAATTTAAAGAGGGCACACTCTTTGCTGAGTCACGACTCGATTACTGCTCACTCTCCCATGAATGTCTCATATTCTCAACAGTCAAATATGGTATGGGTGGACTTACTCTCTGCCTCAGGCACAATTAGAAGCAAGAGCACAAATAGCACCAGGACTCTTCATTGACTTTCATCTCCCCCTTTCTGTGGATAATTGATTTTATTCTCAGACCGGCTCTCTCCATATTACAAGGAACATAACCACTGGGAAGAGGCTGCTTTTTTTTTTTTTTTTCTTTTAGGTTCATTAGAAAAACCTTGAAATAACCCTAGCTATCTTCGTTTGGGCCTATGTCTGGCTCTACCAACACTTGGCCTAGATTCTCATCAGAACCACATGGAACTTTGGGAAAGAAACAGTTTCTTAAGGGAAGAGGGGGCTAAGCAGACAAACAATAGATCTTCAATCTAGTCTTATCAGGAAGTATGCTTAGGTAACAAAAATTTGTAGAATGAAAGGAAAAGAAAAGATATAAGGAAAATTCATTTTAAAGTGAATGAGAGAGATACACTCTTCTGCAGACCCTCCATTTAGGGGGGCAATAGATACCTGGTGAAATATTTGCTGGCATCAAAGGAATCTTACAATATTCCTCTAACTCTCTTATCAAAATACTTCGCATTCTTAATGCATAGGAAGAAGAGAAAAAGGAGGAGAGGGAAGGAATAGAAGAGAGGGAGGTAGAGGGGGAAAAATAGAAGAAAAATGACAGAAGAAGGTTAGAAAGAAAATCCCATTGTCATATAAATCCACTGAAATTTATCAGAAAGGAAAAAAAACCAGGTATAGATGTATACAGATGGGGAATTTTAATCTATACCTGCTCTTGCAGATTAGATATTATATAATTATAGTTTTATTTTTTTAAGATTAAATTTCATGTCATCTGATAGTGTTTTGGGCTCTTCCTGGGAGTCAGTAATGAGTGCTAAATTGGATTACCTACACCCCTTGCGTTCTCTCTTTGTTCTGTTTCATTAGCTGGCAAGCGATTGCAGAAACCCAGCCAGGAAACCACGATCTGTACAGGAGTTGTCCGTATATTCTATATTTACTCTGCTTATTCTTAAGTGTATGAAGTGTCACTTTGAGAAAATGATATTTTCTGAAGTCCAAAGTTATCTGAACCTATATGAAGCTAAAAAAAGTCTTGGGTTGGGCTTATGGTTTGAGGTTTGAATGAAATCTTAGGTTATTCTTATTTTATCTGCACTAGCTTTCCATCAGTAATTATACTGTTTCTATATCTCTGTCTTCCAAAGCAGGACATTATCATGGGTTTGGATACCCTAAGAACAAACTAACCAAGTTTTCTGCCCATATGTCAAAATGAACCTGGGCTAAACATGTCTACAGGTTCACAACCCTTTAACTACATGTATATTTGGTTCACTTGGGTTAGTTTACATTTCTTAGTTTTAGCAGGCCATATTTATATACCATAAAAATACCAGTGAGATACCAGGATCTTTCAAACCCCAACATTATACAAATAGTTAATCATAGGATAAGATCACCAATGCATTTACTTCAAAATAGAGTATCTTCTGGATTCTTTCTTGGTGAATAAACTCAACATGTCAGTTAAAATCTGTTATACTCACAGCTCTTTCTAAGTGAGACAGCCCTGTCTGAGGGTACTACTAAAGGAGGAAATTTATGAGACTATATTTTTGCATTAGCTATTGCATCTGTACCTCTACCTGCCTCCCACAGCGATCAGGACAAAACTGGGTAACTGACCCAAGACAGCCAATCCATAGGCTAGCCATACACCTATAAATTGTTATGCTATGGAAGATAGATTTATTATCATCATCAATACATTACTTTCTTGGGAACTTAAATTGGGTAATATAGAAATAATATAGAAATAATGAAGAAAATGATGAACTTAAATTGGGTAATACAGAAATAATGAATATTATTCCAAACTATGCTATGAATCAAGTCAGGATCATGATAGTCCTTTAGGCATAGTAATAAAATAATGGTCCACAGTACTAACCATTTCCAATAAAGCAGCTACTTTCACTATTATTATCTCATTTCATTAAATTTAAATTAGTTACTACTTTCACTTTATCTTATAGTGCATGAAACTGAAATTTAATGAGATGGAATATATATATATATACATATATCTAAACAGTTAACCATTTGCAAAGCTTACATTTAAATTCAGTTTTAAATAACTTTATAATCTATGATCATTATTATGCTATAAGATGAAAATCTAGGAAGCAGAAACAATGAAGAAGCAGAAGTTAAGAAAAGATACAAAACAAAGGAAAAATATGTCACTTGATATTGAGAGGAAAATGAATTTATAGGATAGAAAGCTGCTAGTTAAATGGTGGGTCGCTATCTTAAAAGTTCAGATTTTACTGCATCTATGGTTCCTAAAACTGAAATCCATATTCTATACACATGAAGAAGTGTCCTCTATGGTTTCCCTATAGGGATGATGTTACATAAGATTCTATCCTTCAAATGTGCCTCCAAAGTATTTCTATGGAACACCCCCTCCACGCCTACCATCTTGAGCTACTTTCAGAAGCTCTCCTGAGAAAAGCTAATTCGAACAGAGGACTGCCACCTTAGCAAGGTCTCCTTATCCACTTATTCATGTATAAGTTCACTTACTCATGAGCAAATTAATAGCTATGTACATTAATATATAATCATAATAATTTCTCTTTTTAAGTAATAGAGGGGAAATATTCTCCTTTTCTGTAGAGAGGATTTGGAGATACTCCATTGTATTTGTGCAATTTATTCATTCAATTAGAACTGCTTCTCTATACATACGTTAGTGTATAAGAGACTGATGTCACTGAAAGGAATGTCCTTAAACACATAAGAATATTTCAAATATATTGCAAAGTATGTTAAATAGGAAACAGTATGAAATTAAGGAAGTAATAATATTTTGTGATCATATAGTAGAAAAGAGAGATTCTCATAGATCAGTATGTTGCGTTTTTACTGATCTTTGAAAGAATAACAGAATATGAAAGTTAAGGATGATGCAGCAAACTTTTCATAAAAATAATATTGATTTATTTTTGGTGCAAAAGTGTCTTTTGTTCTACGAGAAAATGAGGACAATTCTTATAATTGTTTTTGTACTATGTGAATTTGGCAAAAAGGATTGCCAATCCTACTGTTAGTCTCCAGTTTTTATTTATTTAAAAAGCATTCTCTTGTAGGTAAAGTCCCAAGGTTCAGGAATCACTGGTATGAAAAATGATCATTCTTATGGGAAATTTTGGAGATTTAGAAAGAAATATGTGAACGAAGAGGAGAAAACAGCTTCCATTAGATTTAATCTCTGAAAACAATTTTTTAAAAATAGAAAAGTTAGAAGCTAGCAACGTTTCAATTTAAAAGCTTTTTAAAAAATATACGCAAACTTTGGGCTATGTATCTGTAATAAACTATGATTTTTTGAGGCTTACTCATTGCTGGTGGTATTTATATTTATCTATATCCCATGTGGATGAATAACCGTGATTGATAAGACAGTACCCATAAAGTAAACTTCTAGAAACATACTCATTAAAAAGACAGAGCTAATTTTACCACAGAATCTCATTGGCAGAATAGAGAAATATTGCAACTCTGCCCAATAAAGTAAATAGTTCAACAAGATTTAAAAATGAGAACTCCTGAACCGTGGCAAGTAGAAGCCACTAAACATTTGATACATGTTTCAACCAGGTTCTAGCCAAACCACCGAATTGTCCTGTCAAGTTATGCATCAACTAGAAGCTCAAAGAAAAGGAACTGATGCTAGAATCCAGGAGAGAACAGGAAAAGGTTTAGATTTCAAAAGTAGCCCAGTAAGCCTTGTGGTTCTTCCTCAGTGTGAAGGGCACTTTCTTCTGGCACAAAAAGACACTTTTCTACCTGCTTTAAGAGATATTGGGTTTCAGTTATATTCAGGTAGCTTACTTTTTGCTCTGCTAATTGCCCATTCTTATTTATTTGCAATATAGATTAGCATTCTTGTCACACCTCCTATCCTTTGCCTCAGTTATCTTTTCATCTGAAGTTTCCTTCCACACTTCCTGTAACAGACAGAATGAAGAAAATGTCTGATCTTACTACAATGACTCTTAAAACACTATCTTTATTGAGGACCGAGGAACCACATGAAATAATTCAAAATTGCATTGGAAAGGCAATGCATTAAAAAAGGCAATCATTAAAAATAGATGCTTAACAAATAAAAGTCAAGACTGGCTTTCTTCTCAAGACAACTTAATAATTCAGTAGGATTAAATTGAAATTAAGACAATTCTGTTAGGGTAGACCTAAAACTTATCTCCTGCTATCCTTAAAACAGGAGAACTCTACATGAATCTACATCTGGGCAAGGGGAAGAGAATTATAGAGTTAGTACTTAATTTTCAGAGAGAACAAATGTAAAAATGATTTACATTTTTTGTGTGCTGGCAAATGCCAAACCCGATTACCTCTTCTTTCAAGCAAATGAGAAACACATCTTGTTAATTTTTTATTTATGATGATTTGACCGTTAAGAAACTGGATTTTATGTAAATATTCTCTAATTTGGATGTTACTGAATCAGGTTAACATTTGCCTTCATTAGTCCAAAACAAGTTTTGCAAAACAAAAGCTTTAATTATTTAATTATTGACCAATATATCAATATCTTGAAGAGATATCTTGCACTTTTCTGGTCATTGCAGCATTATTCAGAGAAACCAAGATATAGAAACAACCTAAGTGTCCATAAGTGGATGAATGGATTTTAAAAAGTGCGGTATATATGCAGTGAAATAGTATTCATCCATTAAAAATAAAGAAATCCTGCCACTTGTGACAAGATGGATGAAACTGAAGGGCATTGTGCTAAGTGAAATAAGCCAGACAGAGAGAGAAGTAGACACTGGTGGTACCACTTACAAATGAAATTTTTAAAAACAAATAAATAAACTAAACTCCTAGAAAAAGAGAGGAGAGTGTAGTTGCCAGGGGTTAAGAAGGCTAGGGGAAATGTGGAGAGGTTGGAGTAAGGGTGCACACTTTAAGTGATAAGATGAATAAGTTCTAATGATCTACAGTGTGGTCCCTACAGTTAATAAATACTGTATTTTTAAAATTTGCTAAGAGAGTAGATCTTCAGTGTTCTCACCAAAAAAAAAAAAGGGGGGGGGGGTAACTGTGAAGTGATAGATGTGTTTCCTTGACTATGGTAAACATTTCACAATTGATATGTATGTCAAATCTTACTATGCGCTTTAAATATATACAATCTTATTTGTAAGTTATACCTCAATGAAATAATAAACACATAAATAAATATGAAGCTTAAAATAGATTTTAAAAACATCTCTATATGTCTCAAAAAATACATTTTGATGAATTTTACAATATACCTAATCTTGAGATTCGTGCAGTAAATATTATGATGAAGTAGTCTTCTAAAAGTTTACAATAAGAACTCCTCTTGTCTTTCTCTAGTCTGAACATCATTTCCTCACAAATTTTGGGGACCAAGACTATTTGATCTATTTAAAAAAATAAAACTACAAGACTTGATGAAGTCAATATATGTCCTATAGGAAAACTCAGAGAGGAGATCGGTCAAACCACTGTCCTGCTAATTATCCTAATAAAGGAATTGGGGGAATGTCTTTAGTGTCTATCCTATGAGGCATACAGAACTTTTATGAAAATTCTTTAAAATGTTTATGTGAGATAGCTTCTAGCAGAGATCCACTAAGGTAAAAGAACCTTTTACAACCCTGGAAATGGTTGGCTTTGAGGAAGACACTGAAAACCAGGTCTGATTCTTTAGACAAATTGGTTTCTTCTGACTTTGGAGTGGAGGGCGGGTTGACAAGGGACAACATGTTAAGAAACTGGATATTTTTTTTTTTTTTAGTTATAGTGTCTGGAAAAACCTTGTTCATATAGCATGGATAATGAAGGTCATATAAGAAAGGCCAGTATTTGAGCCCTGTCATTGTCTTCTGTCTTGTCTGAAAGTGAAGTCGTAACTCTGGTCCATCCTCTCACGGGATAGAAGCACCACTGTGACAGGAACCAGACAGCCAGTATATGCAAGTATAGCATTTGACCCTGTGCTTTATCTAGTTTCCTTTAGGAAACAATTTCTCTATTCAGTTTAACAATCCATGTGATTATTAAAGGGACAAGTTAGCTGCTACAGAGGCAAGTCCCTCTTTTAAAAATAAGAGCTAGCAAGTGAATACTAAAAAGGAAGTCTTCTTTTCAGGTGTCTAGAAAAGATAAATGGTTACTAGGAATATTTAAAGATAAGTTTGCCTTACAATCAAATTGAAAAAGGAGAATTAAGACAATGCCAAAGAGGTAGAAAGATCTTATGTGTCTGACTTAGCTATATTATTTATGCATAGTAATTTTTTTGAATGGCTATACATTTATCTATCAATCACCTATTGATCCCATAAATCTAATGTAAATTTTGGTTTTGAAAACCTCTACTAAGCTTGGGAAATTAAGAGAAATTTCACTATTGATAGTTACAGGAAGAAAATGAACAGTGAGTGAGACAATGGGGGAAAACCAGTGAGGTAATGGGGGAAAACGAGGAAAATATCAACAACTTCATTCACCAAATTGTGTGAGCCATTTCCCTACCATCCCAGATGCTGAGCACAATTTACATTTCTGAGCTCCACTCATGGGGCCATTTGCATGAACAGAGCGATGCCTGTCTGTCACGCTTAGTAGGTGAGCTTCCCTACCCTCTCACCAATGCCCTGGCTTAATGCAGGTGATCCTGATGATCTTGGGTCTTGTGGAAGTTGATGGAAAAAAGTGCAAAAGGGATGAGAGGGGAGCCACTTGCTGAATAGGAACAGGGGTTTGGACTTTACACAAACAATAAATGAGCTTCGGTAAGATTAGTTTCTTTGGAAGAGTACCTATCTCTACTGTAATCAATATCTGACACTCTTTTACTTGAAATTAGAGGTGGATTGATACAGGATTGAAAGAGAACACCCAAAATAACTCCTCCCCAAATAGAAAACATTCTGCCACCAGAATCCCCGCAATAGCAACATTTCTTGCCATCTGTGGTCCCTATTCTTATTTCTCGAAAGTTAGCACCCCTCAACACCATCCTCCATTTTCTACCACAACAATAGTTTTTTCCTCTTGAAATATCCAAATTTTTTTTTATATTTTGTATTTTCACTAACAGCAGCATGTAATGTGTAGAGAAATTTAATGTTGATGTAGGCTTATCAACACTTTTTATTTTTGATTCCTTAATTTTTTTCTTCCTATAACTTTACTATATAATTTGATTCTCTTACTCTAGCAAACTTATAATGAAATTGTGAAAATAAAAAATGGATTTACTATTGTCTACTTATAACACATGGCATCAGCTAGGGCAAACTATCAGGCCATTAATGATACAAAAGTCTACAGTTAGGAAGATAGCTATCTAAATTGTGTTTTCTATCAACGTGTTGTTCTGTTTCCACAAAGGCTGTAAGAATAATCTGATTCTCGACTAGAGAAGGACTACATCCTATGAAATGATTACACACTAGCAGCCTACTACAGGAATAGAAATTTTGGGATTAGATGATGGCCATGGGAAATCTCATGCATTTATAATTTAAACCAATAGGTCTCACTCTTGAATGTGGTGTCAAAATAGGAGCAGTTTGATTTGACAATAGCCTATTTCCTAATCTTCTTTTCTTCATTTCTGGCAACATGTTATTCTCAGTCCAATCGTTTCCCTTACTTCTTCCTTCTGATGAACCACTGCCCCAGGACAACAATTGCTCAAGGCTACCATCCTTTGGCCCATGACTTAAATCACCTCACTTCCCTTTTCCCTCTTCCCAAGTGGTCCTCCCCATAAATACGTGTATTATCTCAGAGCCAGATGTTAGGGGGGAAACTGATATGGGAGACGGTAAGGGTGGAACAGTGGTTCAGAATCTGCAGTTAGAGTCCAAATTTCTTCTTATTACCTGGTGACTTTTGGATTGGTTTTGAGCCTCAATGTATTCATCCATAAAATGGGGATAAAAATACCACATCACAGGGAAAGCACTTACCATGGTGACCAAACATAGTAATTTTCAATAAATACTAGTTATAGTTATTATCATTTTAAGGAGACTTTGTCTTATCAAAGACCCCCTTCAGTTTACTTTGTTATTTGAAATTTAATTTCAGAATCCAAATTAAACTCATCTTGGTTAATTTTGTGGAATTGGGATACAGTGGAGTAAAGAGTCTCAATCACAACTGGAGAAATTTTATAAGGCAAGAGGGTAGGAAAAGGAATAGGTCGTGCAGGTAATTACTGAAATTATATCTCTAAAACCTGCTCTTCTGTTACTGGAAGAGAAACTCGATGGAGATCAAGTAAGTGCCTCTCAATATTGTCATCACTCTGTGATTGGGAAAACTGGTCATGCCATGATCCCTCCTTGAGCAGGTTAATATCTACTCACACCTCAGCATTTAGCTTAAAGTAATTTCATTTAGCAAGCCTGAGTGACCTCTTAAAACCAGGTTAACTGCCCCTCCTGCTGTGGATCCTTCCTTGATGCAGTCCTAAAGCAAATCACACTTTATTATAATTGTTCTTAGTTTCACGTTCCTGACTGTAAGGTTCTTGAGAACAGGGCTTTTGTTCAACATTGTATTCTTTGTTGTCTAGTGCATTTGTTAGCTCAAAGGAGACATTTAAAATATTGATGAATGACTACATAAAACATCGAGAAATTGATAAGGGCAGACCACTGAGGGAAAAATGTATAAGAGAATAGGTTAAAATAAAAGGCAAAAATAAATTTAAAATATATTGGCCCAGAGATGGGAAGACTACAAGGGAACATCATGTTCCATCTTTAAACTTTGGAAGGCTGTAAATTCACTGTCTTATGTTTAGTCAATTATCAAAGAGTAGCTGACTACTTCTGATAGGTTCTGAGGATAAGGGGTAGAGAAACAAGATCCCTGATCTCACAGAGGTCAAAACAAAGTGGAAAAAATACAGATATTAACAAATAATAACAATGCGATGTGGTTAGTGCCACACAATGAAGAGGGCATTCAGCTAACTCAAGGTTCATGGGTTCCAGAAAGAGTTCTCAGGCAGCATAATGCCTGAGTTAAACCTGAAAGGTGAACAGAAAGAGAAGAAAAGAACTAGACAGAGATAACCTCTGGTAAACATGTTTCATTTTGCTCATGCGTCTCCCAAGCCAACATAAACTGGCTGCATAAGGAAAAGGAATGCCTAGCTCACAGAACCAAAGCATCTGGTGGAGACTTCAGTAATGCTTAGGTCAAGGGACTCAAATATTGTCTTCAGATATCTCTCTTTCTCTCTCTCCCTCTCTTGATCTATCTACCTATCTCTATCTCTGTCTCTCCTCTTGGCTTTTGGCTTTGTTGACATTCCCTTTTTGATTTTTATTTAATGAGCCATGGCAGCCACTAGCAGCTGCAGATACCTCCTTTCGATTACCACCTCACAAATCCTAGTAGAATTACAAAACTCTGCCTTCCTTTTAGCACCAACAAAGCCCTAGAATCTGCTCACATTAGTCTGGCTCATGATATGCCCATTTCCTAACAAGTGAGTATAGCCAGAGAACTGAGCTGCTCTGCCTGGATGTTTGAATCATTTGTTCACCTCTGGAATCCAGGGTGAGGTCAAACCCATCAGTTCATGTGACCTGAAAAATGGGGAGTTGTATCAATGGCAAAATGTACGGAGGAGATAATGCTAGAAAAAGACAGGGATGGACATCAGACCAGCAAAAACCAGGTGTTCATTAAATATATACACACAAAAATATATACTCCAGTGGACCTTAATGACATTTCTTCCATATGTCTATCTTCCCTAACAAACTTATTACTAAATAATTTAATATTATTCCTTTACACATATCTTCATATGTTATACACACTCATATAAATAAATGCAAACAAAATGGCAAATCACAAATTAAGAAACATGATAAAAGTTTAACAGTAACACCAAAAGCCTACCATAAATTATATCATTAAACTTTTGGGGTTTGGTACAATCCATAGTAGCCCAAATGCTTTATACTTTCACTACCTTCGTTACTGTGGGCTCCCTCACGAGTGGCCTACAACTATCATTATCAAGTGTGATGGGCAGGGCTATCCTCTAAATGTCTGTGTGTATTTATTTGGTAGGGATCACTATATTTTGTTTAAACTGGAAAAGATCTTAATGACCATATTGTTTATCTTCATATCCTACAAATAAGAAATTAAGTCCAGAGAAGTTTAATACCATGCAAAATTTTCAGATTTGATGATGAGTCAGTTTCCTTAAATAAAACACCAAACGGCACTTCTCAATAGAAAGGTAATTCCAAACCAGGCCATCCTCCCTATCACTTTTCGCACATAAAAAAGCAGAAAAATGTAATGAAGACAGGTGCCCCTTTTTCTGCCATTATGGAAACCCTCTGTTTTAAACACCTAAACATGCTATAACACACACACACACACACACACACACACACACACACACACACAATTTCCATTATTTTAAAGCAAGAAGAGACCTTATTTTTTATTTTTTATTTTCATCATGAATTGGAAAAAGCTGTGGTCATTTTAGAGATTCTAATGAGTAGCAATTTATGGGTAAGCTTTACCATGTTGGAAAAGAAAGACCAGCAACCTGATTTTTGTCCCTGCAAATTCTTCACAAAATGTGACAAGCTTTTCATGGGGATATAGCTCTACACATGTTTTAAATACTGGGAGAAATAAGTGAAAATTACAATTTAACATCCAGGGGTGCCTGGGTGGTTCAGTCAGTGTCTGCCTTTGGCTCAGGTCATGATCCCAGGGTCCTGGGATGAAGCCCCACATCAGGCTCCCTGTTCAGCGGAGAGCCTGCTTCTCCCTTTCCCTCTGCCTCTGCTCCTCCTCTGCTTGTGGTCACTCTGTCTTGTCAAATAAATACAATAAAATCTTTTTTAAAAATAAAATAGTAAAATAAAATGTAACATCCAGTTTGTGTGCTTCAAATACTAATCAGATCATTCCACATGACAACTCAAATAAGATTCTACAGAGTTGAGCCCTGCCGATCACACTTGATAATGATAGTTGTAGGCCATGACAGACAGACAGAGCTATCGTTGTCTGTGTGTTCTTAGTAGAGAGAAGATGCAGCCTGGTGATTTACATAATTTACATTTATTGTAACAGAAAGTGTGAAAGTAAAGTGTAAAAAAGTGAAAAATCATTGTTGTATTATATAAATGGAAAACAATAGAAGGAATATCAGTAAAAAATCAAAATATAAACCAAGTATATGTTCTATTGTGTTGTCAACAATACATATGAAAGTTTTGCTATTTAACATGAATTTTACACCACTAATATTTTACTATAAAAAATTAGTAATACCTTTTCTTGTGCTTTTGAAGATAATTTTGAGCTCAAGAAACAATGAGCTAAAATATCAGATAGGCATCCCCTATAGACAATAATTCTAAAACTGAAATGAAATCTCAGATCTTTTTTTTTTTTTTTCAAAAGCTTTGAATTCTTGAATTCCTGGATTATAGTCCATCCTACAAATATTCCTCCCTCTTTCTGGAGTTGTTTTAATGTTCATGTTTGACATAAATGGTAGGTGTACTTTGATGTAATAAATCATCTATATTTTTATTCTTGGGGTTACTTCTCCCGCTCAGGAATGAGGTATTATGCTTTGCGATGTGGCTTTTTAAGAGATCCTTCCTCTTCAGTCACTTTTTGACTTGACTTTACCATGATATCAAAAGAAAAAAAAAAATCCCTGTAGGCATTCACAGTTATATTTCACTCTAATTACAGAATTCTTCAGCAGCATACTCTGAAACTTTAACTTTCCGAAATGGATGTTTTTGGGGTAGATTAAGGTGACAGCTATAACGCTGGGTAGGACTTTGAAGTGTTTAAAAATTCCTCCCCACAAGATAAGCCTGAAGCTGAATTTCAGCCAAGAGTCTGTAATTGCCTGAAAGTGTGATGTTTTCCATTTGTTTCTTCAAAGTTTTTTCCACTTAATCCACAGAGGCAGTGTTTTCCTATTCCAAGCCTCATCTTTTCCACAATGTTTTCCTACCAGAAAGAGATTTTAGAGGATCTGTCTCAGAGAAGGCAAATATGTTATGACGAGGGGATCAGCCAGCCAGTCAGTATCTGATCAGCTATTAGATGTATTTATAGTGCTTTTAGAGAAATATGATTGCTGCAAGTTAGCCATCCCCAGACAAGATGAACCCCCCACAACACTCTTAGGAAACAATACAAGCTTCATTTATTTTTAAAAGCCAGATTGGAAGTAATGAAACAAAGGATAATCGCTGATATGTCAAAAGGTCAGTTGAAAGTCAGTTATAGTTTATAATAATGATTTTTTAAAACAACTTTTTTAAGATATATTTTTCATATTATACAAATCACCCATTTCAAGTGTATAATTTTTAGTAAGTTTGCTGAATGGTACAACCATCACCATAAATCAGTTTTAGAACATTTTCATCCCCTCAAGAAGATCCCTCGTGAACATTTACAGTTAATCCCCACTCCCACCCCCAGGCAGCCACTAATCTACTTTCTGTATCCAGAAACTTGCTTTTTCTGGACATGTCTTATAAATGGAATCATAAACTATGTAATCTCTTCCAACCAGCTTCTTTCATTTAGTAGTGTTTTTGAGATTCGTCCATGATGCAGCATCTGTCATTATTTGTTTCCTTTTATTGATGAATAGTATTCCACTGTGTGGAATGATCTTTAATGGAAATGGTTTTAAAACTATGTTTTTCATGGTGCTTTAGAAGCTGTAAATGCTGATGTATGAAATAAGTTTTGTTTCCCCAATCAGTTAGCATAGGAGATCCTATGACTAAAAGGGGCTTGAAAATCATTAACCTATGGGATGCTGCATAGTTCATTCATGCAATAATTCATCAAATACTTATTGAGGTCCTATAATATACCAGATACTATGCTGTCCACTGTGAAGATAGTAGGGAATAAGGCAGGCATCATCTCTGTGCCTATGGCCGCCCATAATGATCCTTTAGGGGAGATGGGCTTTAAACAAATAATTAAACAAATATGTTTTGGCTAAAATTGAGATAAATGCTACTATATTAAAGTGCAGGGTGCTGTAAGAATGAGTAATGGAGGCATCCAGCCTAGTCTGAGACTCAAGAAAGATTTCCCTGCAGAAGTTGTATTTAAACTGAGATTTGAAGGACAAAATATTTGGACAGGTTTACTAAAAATAAGGAAAAGAGATTTCTGCTCAAAGAACAGACTTGGGAAGGATTAATGCATTCCAGGAACTTAAGGGATGCCAAGGTGGCAAAAGTGTGGTGCTGAGATAAAGAGGGATGGGCATGATGCAGGAGGGGGCTGGGGAGGTAACAGAGGTCAGGCTAGAAGACTTAGGCCACTGTAAAATTGTAGAATTTTATCTTGAGGGTAAAGGATGCCATTGCAGTGTTCGAAGCAAGAGAGTGGTATAGTTAAATTTGTGTTTTTGAAAAAACAAAAACACATCACTCTGTTGTATGAAGAATACATATTCAAACAACCACAATTTTGTAACAAATTGGGGCAATGAGCTCACTATTAAGGGGTTTCACATGGTATTTGTACCCTGATAACCAAGTATCCCCATTTCCTAGAACTGTGCCTGCTATTTAATAGGAGCTCTTCTGGGTATTTTTCCAAAAGTATTAAAATCAGGATCTCAAAAAGATACCTGCATTCCAATATTCATTGTAGCATTATTGACAGTTGCATAGATTTGGAAACAACCTATATGTCTATCAGTGAACCAATACATAAGGAGAATGTGGCACATACATGCAACAGAATATTATTCAGCCTTAAAAAAAGAAATCTGGCCATGTATGACAATATGGATGAGTCAAGAGGACATCATTCTAACTGAAATAAACCAATCATAGAAGGACAAATACTCTATGATTCTTCTTATATGATATATATGACTCAGACTCATAGAAACAGAGAGTAGAGTGATGGTTGCCAGAGACTGGAGGAGGGGAAAATAGGGAACTGCTATTCAGTGGGTACAAAGTTTCAGTTATTCAGGCTGGATTACTGCTAACAATCTATTGTTGTACAACATTGTGCCTATAGCTAACAATAGTGTATTATTGTACACTTAAAATTTTGCCAAGAGGGTAGATCTCATGTTAAAAAAAATAACTGTTGAACAAATGAATAAACGTTAATAAGCAGCATCCCTGAATTTAGCAATAGCTTACTTTTCTTATAAATTAGAAGGGATTCTTGATTACCTCAATAATGAACTAGTTTTCATCATTTGCCTGCTAATATGTTTTATTGAGTGGGAGAAGAATGAGTGAAGTGAGAGCTAGCATGCCAAAAATAACGAATAACCTTGAGTTTTAAGCAGGGAATACATCCTTCATCCATCACACATAACAGCAAGGGAAATGGTGAGGATTTTGAGCTAACTTGGTAAATCTAACATCACACAGGATAATGCTAACTTCAATTAGAAGAGCAAACCTATTCTAACCCAGATCAATCAAAGCAAACCAACAAACAGACCATTGATTATTTGAGGAAAAGTAGAGAGAATCACATAGACTTTTCTGGGTGTCAAAGTGATTCTGGGTTTCTGATTTTTGCTTCTAGTAAAACTGTGTGGAGGAATGTTATTACATCACGGCTGCTCAACACCTGCTGAGTGATGTCTTCCTTCATCAACCTTGAAATTGGTTCTTTCATCTCCAAACTCTGCAAAGTGTAAAAACATTTCCCTCTGCTCTAGACTATCTGGTTGTTAGAAACAGATTCTGAAACCCATCGCTGACATATTTACCAGGAATACTAGTTACGCTGCTTTCTCAAAGCAGAGAACTAACACCTTGGAATGGGAAACTTAAGACAACCTTTATTATTAGTGCCAGTTTTAGAATATTTTAGAAGCCTTTCCTTGAAACATTCATGAACTATTTTAGAATTTTTGTGTGAAAAATCTTGGCTACCTACTTGCCTCCATTCATCAAAAACTTAGAATGGGTTTATACCAGGCATGAAATGTCCCTTTGGATTTTTACTAATAGATTAATGATGCTAATAAACATTCAGACAAACCAAGAAAAAAATGGTGGGACATTTATTAGACTCACTTCTAAGAACCTGTTAAAAATAAATGGAATCATTTAATGATTGAACGTACTTGTTTACATTTCAAAGCTGATTAACTTAAATTTAATCTTTGTTTTCTTTCATTAGATGCTGTGGAAGTTCTCTGTCATTACTTTAATTAGATGCATTAATAAGGTTTTAAGACACCTCTGCACAGAACTATATGCAAATTCAGGAGAATGAACTTGAATCTAGTAAGGTAAAAGTCCTATGTCTAATGTGTTAACTGAAATCCGGTTACATTTTTTTGTCTTTTTTATATTCTTTTTAACATATGTATGCAAGTATTTACTAGAATCAATAAGAAATCTTAATCCATTTTAGTTCTTATTTGGATCTCAGAGTGTACTGAGGCTCCCAGGAGAAACTCGAGATCTTTATCTGCATTTCATATAATGAACCTAAGCACTGTGGTGCTGAGAATAAAGACAAAAAATTAAGCAAGCACGGATTTGCTCCTACAGGAAAAAAAGAAGACTGCATACATACCCATAACACAAATTCCTTTTTAAGTAGATATTCATGTCTTATTTACCTCAAAGGGACATAAAAGAAAACTCAAAGTTCATTTTAGAATCACCTGTCTTTTAGAACCAGATGATTACTTAGAAACTCTTGAATCCTAAGCCATAGTTTGCCCATCTGAGATTTGGAGGGGTGGTGGATTCTTTGGCTTAAAATTTAAGAGTGGTGTAAAAATTTTGCACAGCTAGGTTTGCTGTCTGAATTACCTTGTATTTGACAAATTGCTAATGCAAGAATTCATGTGTTTATATGTAGAAATAAGAGATAAGTGAAAAGCATTTTAGTATTCAGTGTTTTAAGGCTTGTCTTGAGCCTTTAAAAAATTTCTAACTTTGATTTTATTACTGACAATTTTATATGCATTCATGTAATCTTCTTTCATTTGGGAGTCAGCTTTTTCTTACACACCTGCCTAACAGACCTTGAACATTAAACGAAGATTTATAAATATGTAATTGGTAGCATATATCAGCATGAACTATAAGGTTCTTTCTTAAAAAGCATTATATAATAAATGACTCCTATTAAAATGGTCTAATTAGTTTTAAGTATTTAACCAGCATTAACAGAGAGATTCAAAACCCAGCCTACCTAGACTGCATATTAGCTGATAATGACTTAGGAGTAATCAGCTCTCCCTGATGGCTTCACAAGGAAGAGAGGAAATAAAAATAAAACAGTTTTAGAGCCAGGTAACTAATTATATGCAGATTATTTGTAAACAGTTTTTCTCCTTGGAACAAAAGAAATAAGCTTAGCTGAACTGAACTGGAGCTCTCACTGCCAAACCCACAACAGAGCCATTTTCTTAGAAGAATAGTCCTATATTATGGATGTAGTGATGAGTAAGACACTAAGCTGGGCAGTGATCAAAAAAACAAACTGATATTTGCTCTAGCTAATTTGAATGGCTGGGCTTTAGGGCAGCTGGGATGGAGTTTGTATCTTCTTCTTCTTCTTCTTCTTTTTTTTTTTTTTTTGAAAAACAGAGGCCTTTGTCTGATTCCCAGTGAGATGCTGGATTACAAACAAATGCATTCTTCTCCACCTCCTTTCCAGTAGCTACAGCTTTTCAAGGAAGTCTTTGCTTCTGTCATTCTTTCCTGATTTGAAGGGTTCTTGGAATCTATAATAAATGCAATTGGAGAATTTGTCCGAAAATTTTGTGCTGTTTCATTTCTTCATTGGCAATGGTCTTCATTTCAACGTTATTTTTGGAGTAACATCAGGTCTGTGTTTGTTTTGAACCTAATTGTATACTATGAGTCTGCTTTGTTTCTCATTATTATTATATTAATTTAAGTTCTATAGTAGTTACGAGTGCCTATTGCATGTCAGGTATGGAGTTAGTACTTGACCCTGGTTCTCACTTATTTATTAAAATACTCCTATTAATTAGATATTATTATCCACAGTTTAGAGATAGGAAGACTCTGACTTGTTGAGGTTAAGAACTTACCCAAGCTAAACAGCTAGGAAGTGGGAAGGCAAAAATAGATTCCTATGTGCCTGACTCCTGTGAAAGGTGCTCTTACTCATTCTGAAGGATTCTGAATACAGTGAGGGATAGGTATATGAAGGTCAAAATGCAGAAGGCTATTATTCCATGTGGTTATGTTTGTTAACATTCCATTGTACCCAGAATCTGCACTGTAATCAACAATCATGTTTGCCTTCCTCAAAAATTTGGCTCATAGGGATGCTTTGCAGTGATTAAGGATTTGCTTATCCATATCCTAGTTCAAAAGTGATGTCTATGCACTCAAAATTCCTACATAAGGAAAGCTTTAGAAATGCAGCACTGCCAGAGGTCATCTTTAACATACAATTGACTCTGCTGAGTACTGAAAGGAGCAAAGTGCACTATGGTGGTCTAGAGCTGATAGAAGTCTTTTTTTTTTTTTAAGATTTTATTTATTTATTAATGAGAGAGAGAGAGAGAGAGAGAAGCAGAGAGAGAAGCAGGCTCCATGCAGGAAGCCCAATGTGAACTCAATCTTGGGACTCCAGGATCATGCCCTGGGCCAAAGGCAGGTGCTAAACCGCTGAGCCACCCAGGGATCCCTGATAGAAGTCTTGTAGGCACATATGCCTGACTTTGAATTCCAGTTCTACTGTACTGAATAATGGCATAACTCGCATTCAGATTGCTCAGTCTGGAAAATTTTGCTGAAAATTAAATTAGAAAGAATGTATTTATAATCACCATGGGATGTTTATTTTCTCCCATTGATTCTATTTCTCTTCATGATTCTTCTCCCATCTCAGTCTTTCCTCTTTATATTCTCTTTCTTTCTTGTTCCCTCCACTCTCAATGACATTGAGTTTTCCCTTCTCATCATTGATTTGATATGGGGTGAAAGTAGGAAGAATGGTTTCTAAATCATCTGGAAGTAATTCTATTCTGCAATGGTCACATCACATAGCCTATCTTCAAATTTTCATCTCTGGTTTTTAAAAATAATGGATATCTGAAAAATGGCCACTAAGGGAAAATCCATTGAAAATGGATTCCACATTTCAGGGTAAATATTGCATTTCATTGTTTATGTTGACCCAAAAAAAAGTCACCTTTTTACCCAACAAAATTGCATGAGAGCAATTTTCACTGTGTGAATTTTGTAGAATGATCATAATGAGAGTTAATTTTGCTAAAATGTTCTATGGCCTCATTAATTTTTACATGGCATCCCTTGAGTACTAGTGGTATTCTTTAGAATTATCTAGCATGTAACCAGCCTTTTTGATGTTCTCTCTCAATTAGTAATGGGTAGGGACGAATCCAAGTTTTGTGGGACTCTTTAAGAAAGAGAATACAATATTATGAAAATGAAATGTTAAAAAGTGAGCACTTACTTAGAATGAGAAAGGAATTACAATAAATTACAAGTGAGTAAACTCTGACAAATATCCAGATAAACGTGATAAAATCAGAAAAAATGGTACAAACCAGAAAAATAACAAAATATATTTGTTAATTAACTGCTTGTTGTAAATCTATAATAATTTTTCCTACTTTTTTTTGGCTGCCTTTTAATTTAGATTGCCTCTTTATTTGACAATGATTTTATGTTTTCTGTAGTGAACAGAAGTATATTTGAGTCTTTCCTCTAGCATTACTATTTTCTGTAACTGATAGTTTAGAAGATTTTGTTTCAGCTCCACTACTTGATATTGCTAATGTCAAATACCTCTTAGGGTATTTGATGAATTTTGGAAAAACCTCTATCAAGGTTTTGTTTGTTTATTTGTTTTCATATAGAAGGTGTAAGATTTGGAGTAATTCTCCATAGACCAGCTCTGGTTCCAGCCAATTATATTCATTTGGGACCGTTTGCCCTGTGTTATCAAATATCTTAGCATGACTCTGAAATGTGCATTTTATGTGAAATTTCCTCACTTTGAGGTGTTTATGATGAATTTAGGTTTTTAAGAAACACTACATGGATAAACAAAATTTGTTGGTCTACACAAAGGAAAATGAAGGCATTACATTTTAATTTAATTTTTATTTTGTATTTATTTATTTTTAAGATTTTATTTATTTATTTATTTGAGAGACAAAGAGAGCATGAATGGTAGAAGGGTGCAGAGGGAGAGGGAGAAGCAGACTCTCTGCCCAGTAGGGAATACTAGGTGTCTCTACAACCCATGAAATTAAGACTTGAGCCAAAAGCAGATGCTCAACCAACTAAGCCACCGAGACACACCTACTTATTTTAGTTTTTATTTTATTCTTGGTGTTTATAGTTCTGTTCTTTCATACTAACAATTTTTTAAAAGAAATATATATCACTTTGTACCAACATGTAATTTTATGATGCTCACATTGTCATTTTATATATTTCTAAGGCTCATCTATTGATGCCAAAATAAAATAAAGAGGGACTACGGAGGGGTGAAATGTTGCTGTGTAAGTTGGAACATGGCCCATATATATTCACCCACAGGTTAGGACACAGCTGGAGAAGACCCAGAGTGAAGCTGTATAAAATGTGTGGGAAGAGGGGATCCCTGGGTAGCTCAGCGGTTTAGTGCCTGACAGGTGCCTCCAGGTCACGATCCTGGAGTCCTGGGATCAAGTCTCACGTCGGGTTCCCTGCATGGAGCCTGCTTCTCCCTCTGCCTGTGTCTCTGCCTCTCTCTCTCTCTCTCTGTGTCTATCATGAATAAATAAATAAATAAATAAATAAATAAATAAATAAATAAATCTTAAAAAAAAAATGTGTGGGAAGAGCTGGGGTCCTGTTTGCCAGTGTGTAATAACTATACCAGATTTCCACACAAATTTATGAAAAAATATTCTTATTGAACAAAAAAGAATGCCTTTAATGTGGTAAAGAGTATTTACTGGGTCACCCAGCTGACTTAGTTGGTGGAGAATGCAACTCTTGATCTCAGGGTTGTAAGTTTGAGCACTGTGTTGGGTGTAGAGATTATTTAAAAATAAAATCTTTAAAATAAAAAGGAGTATCTACAAAAAAATTAACACCAAATCTCATACTGAAGAGTAAAACACTAAAAGCTTCTCCCTGAGACTATTAAGAGAATAAGGATATTTTCCATTAAAAATTATATGATGGACTTTCAGGTGGCAGGCCCATTCAATTCCTTTTCCATCATTTTTTCCCAGTTTTTCCTCTGTTTTTTTTCTGAGGCTGCTAAAGGGATATATTGACTATAACTCTCCATCTTAGGGTTCCAAAAAAGTTTTCATTTGGAAAACAAAACAAAACCCTTCTCAATGTAAAATGCAAAAATCTTCAAAACTACTGCCATTGTTATAATGTATGCCTTTCACTTGGGACTAAATTCTCCAGTTGTTTCTTTCTTTTTCCTTTTTTTTTTTCCTGAATCTTTTCTTCTTTTCCTAAATATTTCTTAAATTTTAATAATAAAATGTTCCATTAAGGCCCCACACAATTCCATAAACAAACAAAATTTAAAAGCTATATTTTATATTTTAAAATTACCTTTAAAAAATAATGTTTACTTATTATTATTACATGTAGTCCATTCACTGCAATTTCCATCTCTCTCTCTCTCTCTCCCTCTCTCTGTCTTTTGGCTTTTTTTTTTTTTCTTCTGTCTTTTGGCTTTAATAAAGCATGAAGAATGTATAAGTGAGAAATGAAATGTCTTCATTCCCAGCAGTACTAGTTATCTCCTGCCACATAACAAATTACCAAAAAATGTAGTGGCTAAAAACAACAAACATTTATTAGCTCATAGTTTCTGTGGATCAGGAATTCAGAAGCAGCTTAGCTGGGTGGTTCTCAGGAGAGTACATACAGTCAGGGTGTTGGCCTGAACTGCAGTCATCCAAGACTTGACTACAGTTAAAGGACCTGCTCCTAGGATCAATCCATGTGGCTGTTGGCAGGAGACCTCAGTTCCTTGGGGCTGTTGGTTGGAGATCTCTCTTCAACACATGGCAGCTGGGATCCCCCAGAGCTACCCATACAAGAAAGAGGCCGAAATGAAAAGCAAGCAAAAAGCCATAGTGCTACTTATGACCTACACTTAGAAGTGGCATGCATCATTGCTGCTGTATTCCATGGTCACACAGACCAACCTGGTATGATTTAGAAGGGAACTACATAAGAAGATGAATACCAGGCTGGCTACTGCACCTGACAAAGGGAATTCCTTTCATATTTCATCTTAAAGGCTCATTTTATCTGGGAAGCAGTTGGTGAAAACTAAAATAGATGAACCCAAAAAGTCTGTTACAATTTAAATCATAGTCAGTTAGCTATTTTCATAAATCTTTAACAGTGATTTTCCAATTGGAATACTTACATTTAAATATATGTCTAAGTGTACGTTGCCAATTAAAAAAATTTTTTAACGTGGAAAGATTTGATATTAGATTCCCAGTAACTTCTTTTTGCATTGACATTAAAAGAAAAATGGATGAAAGGTTTATATTATTTCAGAATAAGTGAAATCTGCAGTGAATGGTGTGCAAAATTTTGTCACATTGCAATCCAAATGAAACAAACGAAATCCAGACTTATTTTGAGTGAGTTAAATCAACCTGAGCCTATAGCCCGGCTACTGACTCCACCATAATTAAGTGCTAATCGCATGGGTGTGCTGTTTTGTGAGGCAGTAAACCAGTTTCCTGAGTGGATAAACAAGGAGTTTGAAAGCCGGGGAACTTAACCTATCAAGGAACTGCAATTTTCTTGTAGAAAAAGAGCAGACCTACCTGTTTTTGCTATTAGAATAAGAGTGAGAATTCCTAAAAAGTGAAGGAATGGGTCATTTTCAAAATTGGCCTAGGAGTGGGGGCATTGGTGAATGCAGAAAAGTGTTTCATATACCTATGGTCTCTATGTTGAATATCTTTTGAAGAATTTAACAATAAATATATTTGTCCACTTGTCAAATGCTTTCTACCTGTAAAACATCTTTTATGCAAGCACTTAAACTCATGAGCGTTAGAGCTGAAATGAGCTACAGATTTTGTCCAATCTACTACCAGTTCCCCATCCCACTCTTACCAAGAATTTTACAGATGACCAAAACAAGATACTGAGAGGTTAAGTACCTTGTCCAAACCATATATCCAATGTAGAAGAGTGATTAAAATTCAGATTCTGTGCTCCAATTGGCTTGAAATCGAATTCTAGTTACATGCACATTATTTGACTCTGGGAGATTTAATCTCTGTGCAGTTCAATTTGTTTATCAATAAGTCAATCATCCGTACCACATTCAATTCCACAAATCTGAAGTGGGTAATGGGGATAGACTACAATCAAGGAGTTTTTATCTATGAAGGAAATAAAGGAGAGTGCTATGGGAACACGGACCCTAAATCCAGTTTGTCATAAATCATCACATATGAGTTTTGTATGGCATTGGAAGATGAAGAGGAAGACAGTAGGTCTAGGTAGACAGCATAGCATGGGCAAAGATCTAGAGATTACAGTGAGCATGGTATTGCAAGTAACGGCAACAATGAATGAGGCTGAAATATAGATGGTAAACTGGGGAATTGTAAGGGCTAACCGTGAAAGTTAATGTAAAGGGTTTAGCATAGTGCCCAACTTATGATAAACACTTGGTAAATGATAGTTGCTGTCACTAGTTTTAACATTGTTATTATTAAACATTAAAACTATGACTGGAAAGCCAAATTCATAGTTTGAACTTACCTCTGATTTCCAATGTCTTTTTTTTCTCTATTGAGGTAATTTACTGTAGTAGTTTTTCCAATGATAAATATCTATTCCTTTCTTGCTTTTTAATAGGATCTGTTCTTTCTGGGCATCAGGAATTTGGTAAAGAAAAAAGCAGACAAGGCCCTAGCTTTTTCAGAGCCTCCATTATAATGGAAAGAAATGGATGAAAGAAACAAAGAAATGAGTAAATTACATACTTTTCATTGGAAAAGTGCTGTGAAGAGAATAGAACTAGAGGGATAATGAGAATGGTTGTGACAGAGTGAAGGGGAATTTGAGGGGGCCATGCTACTTTATTTGAAGGTAATCAGAAAGGATTGTACAAGATGATGGCATTTGAGTTGAGACCTGATGATGAGACAAAGCCAGCCAGGCAGAAACCCAAGAGAAGAGCTGTTCAGGCAGAGGCCCAGGTTGGGACCAGCCAGACCTGAGGAAAGAAGACCTCGCCTGAAATGAGGGGGTGGGGGATGGTAAGAAATTAGGAGTCAGAGAGATATAGGATTTGGAGGATAAGACGGGATCCTCTGTGGTAGTTATTGGGTTTTATTTTATGTATGTTGGAGAGCTTTAGCTGGACGCATGATATAATCTGATTTATTCTTTACAATAGAGCTTCTCAATTATGGTACTATGTGCATTTCAGGCTAGATAATTCTTTGTTGTGGGGGCCTAGCATATGGACCTATAGGATCTTTATAGCATCCCTGGCCTCTACCCACCTAATGCCAATAACAGTAGCCAAGTTGTGTAAATCAAAATTGTCTCTAGACGTTGCTGATTATCCCAAGACAGGCAAAATTTCTCCCAGTAGAGAACTACTGTCTTAAAATGATATCTTTGGTCACAGTGTGGAAAATGGCTGGGGGATGGAGTGGAGGGAAAGATGTAAATAAAGACTATAAGGCTATTATAGAAAATTCAGGCAAGAAAAAAGTGACTTGATGGTGGAGTAGTAGAGACTGTAAAAGGAAAGGAAATTCAGGATATATTTTAGATGTACTTTGGATAGCTAGAAAGTATTTTGGAGGACAAACCAACACAACTGGGTGCAGTGACACATCAACCATGCATCTTGATTTGTCTGAGAGAGACCTGGCTTTCCTAGTGGTAGTTGGTTGACAGTCCTGAGACATCTACTTGTATTTTTCATATTGTCCATATAAGGGTCTTAAATTTTCAGTCTTCTTTCATCTGATGAGATAAAGGGAACAGAAGATGTAAATATTTACATAGAATATGAACTGGAGTAATTCAGAGGAGGATAGAGAGGAAATACATACTCTAGTCAATCACTTGCAGTATGTTAAACACAAATTTATAGTTTAAATTTGATTCATTTCTGGGATTTTCATAGATAGTACCTGTAGAAAAGAGAATGAAGTACATGTAATAGTAATGTATATATTTGTTCATTACATTTAACATGTCTAAGAAGGGTAGTTTGATTTGGTTCCAGAAGTCATGTAAAATACACATATACTTAAGATATTTTAACAAAATGTGAACTTGCAAAATATTTTTTAAAAATTTACCAATTAAGTAGATGTGTAATTTTCTTAATTTTTCTGTCTAATGATTAACTATTTGTTGGAGCTCCATGTTTCTTTTAATAAGGTCAAGGATGTGCTAATCCTCATGTGGAACGAGAAGGACACTTTGTCAGTAGTATTTTTAAAATAATGCATTTGGGGGGGTGGTCACAAGAAAAAGAGGAAGAGAAAGGAAGGCCAAGAGAAAGAAAATGGACATCTCAGCACAAATTCATCACCATTAGTAGAAACAAATGAATGAACAAACAAGAAAATATACATGCCCAAGGGACTGTGTGTAAGAAGTACGTCATATCCAGGACAGAATGTTACCACAATGTTTAGAAACACTTTTGTGTTTTTATTTCTGTTTTTGTTTTTTCCACTATTGTGTTTTAAAGTACTATATGTGAATAAAGTTCTCTAATTTCTTTTTTTAATATATTTTTTAAATTTTTATTTATTTATGATAGTCACACAGAGAGAGAGAGAGAGAGGCAGAGACATAGGCAGAGGGAGAAGCAGGCCCCATGCACCGGGAGCCTGACGTGGGATTTGATCCCGGGTCTCCAGGATCGAGCCCTGGGCTAAAGGCAGGTGCTAAACCGCTGCGCCACCCAGGGATCCCAAGTTCTCTAATTTCATCTGCACTTTAGTCTTATGGAGTTTCTGTTATCATCCCCATTTTTCAGACAAAAAAACACTCAAAACTCAGAAAGATAACATGACTCCTGACGAAATTTCCATCCAGGTGCCTTTAGCTTCAAAGCCCTTCTTCCTTCCATTTTACCTCCTTGTGTCATGATATTATAGAGGAAAGCTCTGTTTTTATTGGGAAACTAATGTTCATAGCAATGAAATGATCTGCTCAAGGTCTAAAGACAATTGGTGAAGGAAGGGCTTGAATGGAAGCCATCTAATTTTTTTATCTATACAATAGTATTCAGATATTGAGAGTATTAAAATTCAGTGAGTTACTCAAGCACTTTCAACAGCCTAGCATAGTTTATCAATGATTCATTTTTCTCAGTCTTGATAAATTAAGAAAAATATTTTCATACAAACCAAAGGAAGAGGAATAATGCTCAACTCCATAGCAGAGATACTGAAAAAGTGCCTATATGCAAATAATATATGTTCTGTACCTTGAAACACAAGTTGAAGATTTATAGAAAACTTACTATGTTGCCTCCACAATTAGTAATCTGGAAAGTGGTTTTAACTGTATGGTGACTAGACATATGGACTTTGGAATCTGAATAGCCTGAGGTTAAATCCTGGTTTTACTCTTAGAACTTTCTAACTCTATAATTTTTTAACTTCCAAACTCCATTTTTGAGTTTACGTATGTGCAAAATAAGTATAAAATGATATTTATAACAAAGGATTATATTGAGGACTAAATACGATTTTTAATAATAAAAACTCACTGAATATTAGCCAAAACTATTTACTAAGTGTTTCAACAAAAGTCTACTTGACTACATGACTTGTCAGTGCCTTTTGATGTTGAAAGGTCTTTTTTAGAGATAACAATTTATTTCTGGGTCTTCCCACTTACTTTTATGGATAAGTGAAACAATTGCCGTGTACACTTTTGAAATAATCTATACACAAATATTCCTTTCTCCCTTTAGAGTCACAGGTATCTGGGGATCTCAGAGAACCTTTAAAAAATCTATTGTTATTCTTTTATTTATCAGCAAGTGGCCTATGAAGTATAAAGTGTAAGGACTTGCCCAAAGTCACACATAGCACGGCAGAGCTGATGCAGGAACCTGGTTCTTGGCTCACTGTTCTCCTTTCTCTCTCAACATTACCACCTTACCCCTGTGTAATGTGTCCAGCTTATTTATGTCTCTGATTTAACTTTTGGTTTCAGCAATATGCAATAGAGCAGATACAGCTGTTTTTATTACTGTGGTGGGTAGAGTTAAAAGGTAACTCAACTTTAGAATTATCATTTTTTTATTTTGACTAGCCAGCCTTTCCCAAGTTACCTTTAAATATGTCAGGAAGCTAAATATATATCGATAGTAGGTTTGCCTAAGGGAGATTTAGTTCATTCTAATTGGCCGAACACTTTCAATTTATTCCCACTAAACAGGCCTTTGATATGGAGAGATTTATAGCTCCTCTTTTTTCTATCTAGGAGATAAATACAGTCTGAGATCAGAAGGGACTTCTTGTAAACCCAAGAAGGTTTCCAGATTGATGAGTTTTTATTTGTCCTAGCTTGTACTGGGCTTTAGCCCTGACCTATTCAGCGTATTTCAAATGTATTTTATTTTATTTTATTTTTACATCTTTCTGTAGGCGACTGACCTGTGTCTCTGTTTGTTTCTTCACTCATTTGTGTTAACTGCGTATTGTTTAAACCAAAGGATTAAGTGGGGAGTCTGTATTGCTTAATAAATTTGCCAGAAACTGGGTAAGCCAGCTTGCCTCTGTTCACGGAAAGCATGAGTGTTTTTCAATTCATTCTGGGAAAACTTATGAACCCATACAAAAGAACTACTTGCTGTCTTGGACTCTGGATACCACAAAGGACTATTCAATTAGAACTTCCATTCAATCATAACTAAAAACAGTGTTGGGTGAGAATATGCTCATTTGCAAATGGGTACTTGGGTAATAGTCTCTTGATAATCCCCTTCTTGATCAGTTCTGTATGTGCCCCATTTTTAAATTTGTTTCTTTATTATTTTGTTTTATTCATAATGTCTAATTATAATTTGGTCCCACACTAACAGAGATCTTTTGAAGAATCCCTTTACTCCCCAAGGGTCTTGACCAACACCCATTTCATGTTCAATGTTGCATCTCCATAACTGTTTCTTCATGTCTCTCCATCTTCCCTTAAATGATGTGGCCTGGAAAAAGACTCCAGATAATTAATTAGTACCCGCTCCCTACCTCAAATACTTCAGTTCTAACTGATGTGTATTTATATGATGACAAGCATAGCCACAAACACTCATCTCTATCTCTACACCTCCACCCCTACTCAGTATAAATTAGCATATTCTCTACCATGGCCCATGAGAGCCCAACTAAACATGTTATTCATCCATCCAACAAAACAAGAGTATCTTTGCTCTGTATATAGTATACATGCAAAGATGAGCAAAACATAAACATGATCCATCCAGTGTAGGAGACACATAGGTTACTCAGGATGGAGATAAAGTTTGAAGGATCTGATAGACCCTAGACATTTGTGACATACATCATCAATGTAGTTGATTTATATGTATCAGCTACTTCTTTGCTAAATGTCATTCCTGTCATTCCTACTCAATTCTGAGTGTCTGCTGGGTGAAATGCAGAGAGTGATTCCTGTTGTGATCTCTGACCAAAATGCTAACACAAACCAGATTGCTAAAGATTTCTACATTTACCCTGGGGAAATCATATCATTAGAAATTTTTGTAAGTTTGCCAAGCATTTTGCAAATGATACTTACTAATCTTTGTATGAAGTGAACTCCAATCAATATAAAAGAGGAGAAATATTTCAAGAACTATTAAAACAACTGTGGGCACAAACCTTCATTTGGTGAAAACTAGGAAACTATAGTAATGAGAAACTTAATGTACTATCTTATTTTCTCATTTATTTTTTGTTTAGTTTCTTGACAAATATGAGTTTGAGTGTTCTAGGGAAAATGATCTAAGGTAGAACTTTACAAACTGTTCCTGGAGACTGAATAGGGCTCAAGGATTTACTAATAAACAAGTAAAACTAATGAGCTCTAGATGTTTTGTGAAATTGAGAGTTGTTTTTACATGCTAAATTTTATATGAAAATTTTGCCCTCCAAAGGGAGTAAGACCTGCTCCTTTGGTCAAAATCTGAAGTTCTCTAGCTGGTCCAGCTTCAGTGAAGAGTCATGGCTAGCTCATTACCATGACCAGGGAGCTGAGGCCATTCCAATTCTAATCCACATGGTGGAAAAAAATTAATCCCTTATCCCCACCCCACCCCCGAAAGAAAGAAAGAAAGAAAGAAAGAAAGAAAGAAAGAAAGAAAAGAAAGAAAGAAAGAAAAAGAAGTACCATTATGACTAGAAAAGAATATATGTGCCCTATATTTGAATCTACAATTTTCATTGGCAAAATATGCAAGTAAATATTAAGTCAGCTAGCAGCATTAAAGAGATTTTGTTTAGAGGAATTTTAGTGAAATTTCTATCTTAAGCTTTTTTTAATATCAAAGTTTTTAATTAAAAATTATGGTCAGAATTTTTTAAATATTAGGAAGGTTTTTCAGTGAAAAACTGTCATTCATTTTCTTAAGGCAAGGCATGTTGTAGGGAGGAAGGTAGTTGGGCACAAGAAGCATAACATTAACTACAAAAATATATTCTTCTCAAGATTCAGATTTAAAAATTAGTTAATTGTCATTCTTAATATTGCTGCTTAAGCAATAGACAGGCTTTGCTGGGAAATTAAGGAATGCAAAGTGGCAGAAAACATAGACACAAAGTGTTTCCATTTTTTTTTCTTGACCTGATAAGTAGCAATAAAATACAATGAACACTCTAAGTTTGGTGAGAGGGCAATGCTTTTCAATTTCTTTCCATTGTCCTTTCCTTAGGAGAGCTTTGAGTCATTAGCTGGTAAATGCAAAGGGAGAAAGGGAAAAAAATAATAAAGGAGAACTTATGTTTTTTGATCTATTATGAGAGAACTTTAAGAGTTTATGGATACTCATCCTATTTAATGCTGACTACCTTGAGTCTAATTATCTCCATTTTACAAACAGAAGCTAAGGCTTAAAGAACAACCCATATTTAATCAACATAGTAGATGCTAAATTTCTCAAACTTCAAACCCCATATTCTCTATCTGACACTGAACTGTTTTCCACTTACAATAAGGAAACAAAAGAACAGCATTTATTCTTATTTAATTCTGCAATTCAGTATGGGAAGCCAACTGGACAAGTCCTATTGTCCTTTACTCATCCTGCCATCTGTCCCCCTTCCTCTCTTATTTCCTCTTTCTCTAAGAGCCAGAGTCTGCTGACTGACATTGTGTGAAGTGGGACTCCTAGATTCTCTTTCTCATGGAACTCCAAGATCACTGATCGCAAAGGGATTTTTTGGATTACTAAAATTCCAATGTTGTAAGGTAAAAAGAAATATTTAGTGAGTTTCTGCTCTCTACATTAATATCGTTGAATGTTTTATCTATATGACCACATTTCCTCTGCACAACCATTGAGATAACTATTATTATCCCCATTCTATATAAGAAACCCAAGGCCTCAAGAATTTATATGCTCCTGAATTGAAGGCTTCAAATTCAGATCAAAACCAAAGTTCAAACTTGTTCCCTTTAATAAACAGAGATTAATTGAGAGTATTCCACATATGAAGCTTTGTATTATCAGATTGTTGGATGTAAAATCTACTCTTAGAGATTCAATTTAATAAATACAAGGTAAGGTCCTGACTTATGGCAGGGTAGATCTTTGGTTAAAAAGAGGACTAAGACATTCCTTACTATTCAGGAGCTCATAATCTCTTGTAAAAGACACATTGAGACTGATTTGAATATACCAGAGGGTAACACAGTCTTCATGGAAGAGAGACATAAACAAATTAACACCAAACTGTTTAATCCTGAGAAATGCTTTTCTTCTTATAAAAGTACATATGTGTATATCCACTTTCCATTCTGTTTTGATTTTTAAGCTCCTACTAAATAAAGCTTCTCTCTGAATGAGGGCCGAAGTTTAGCACATATCTTGGTATTACTCATTTCAAGAGTGATTTCAAGAAAGATTTCCAGATAAAACCCTTATAAAATATTTTGCAACTTTTCTATGATTCAAATCTTTTCCCTAAATGTTTTGTCACTTAGAGAGACCTCTGGTTTCATAGCACTAATGTTTCTCCAGTATTGTATTAACTTACATACTTTTCTATAATTTTAAACAAAAGCAGTCTTTTGACTTTGTTTATGAAAATAAAACAAAACAAAAATACATAGATTTCAAACAAACAATGTAACCAGAAATGTCAGCTCTATGAGATTTGTGACAAATCTGGTTAGGACCTTTTAAGAATTGTGTAATTGGTTTCAGAATGGAAAAAAAAATTCGTTAATACAAACTGGCAAAACTGTTTTTTATGATCTCCCCTGTTCCAACATGAAAATCAGCTATAAGCAAAGCTGAGCTGGGAAACATGGTCCCTATGTAGATTTCCTTGACACTCAAAATACCTCTTTGGCAGCTTAATTCCACAATTAGAGATTTACTCCTATGGCTATGGCTTAAGATTTCTAAACTTATTAGAATGTAAATATACCAGAGAAAATAATATCTTGAACTTGGCCGGTTCAGTATTTACTAAAGCTAAATGTATGCCTACCCTTTGCTACCACAATTGCTTTAGTAGATGTACAACCAGTAGAAATATTTTCATGTGCTCACAGAACTAAAATGTTCTGACAGCCCTATCTGTAATAGCACCAAATGAAAACTACTTAAATGTTTATCAATAGAATAGTGGATAAATAAATTGTGGTTTATTCCACAATGGAAAATACAGCAATGAGAATGATGAACCACAACTATTACATGATAAGGGTGAGTCTCACAAACGTAATGTTGAAGGAAGAAGCTAGATATGAAAAGATATGTATATGGTTTCATATGTATGAATTTCAAAATGAGTTGGAAGTCATCACTGATATTAGAAGTCAGAAAAATGGTTACTCTTTGTAGAGGTGGGATAATGCCTCAAAGCAAGGGAGTTACTTCCAGAGGCAGGTAACATCCTATTTCTTGATCTGAGTTTTCATTGTGTATACATGGCCAATTTGAGAAAAAACATTGAGTCCTACTTTTTTTATTTGTGTACATTGTGCATGTATATTATATCTCAATAAAAATATAAAAAATATAAATATAACTTTAAAAAACAACAAAGCTTTACCAGTCGCTGTAACTTAATACCAATGAGCTGAACATTTTTTAGAAATTTTACGAACGTGTATACCACAGTCAGAACACCTGGATACAAGAGCAGAATGCAGTACAAGAGAAAGTTGATCCAGAAAGAGAAGGTTATGGGATGCTAGATGTATATAGGCATATAATTGAAAAGAAAAAATGGAGCCAATGATTCTCCAGAAGGGTTTGGTTCACTGTGACTCAGATTTGATCGCTTAGAGGAAGGCAATTTATTTCAATGTAGACACTCATTAACATATCAACATGCTTTGTTTCTCTCTCTCTCTCTTTCTCCTTCTCTGTGTGTGTGTGTGTGTGTGTATGTGAAAGAGAAAGATCATTGCTCTGACTAGGTGAAAACTTCCTTGCTTCTAGTTCTTTAAATATTCTGTAGGCACTGCATTAAAATTGTCATTTTACTGCTTTTGGTGCAGGTGATCTTTCTAAACATAACACTTTCCAGTACCATAATTAATGTCTTGATTTCCAATAACTTCACATAAAGCCCAAAGTGCCCTTATATAATTCTCACATGACTAACATAAAAAACAAAACAAAGAAGCCACAAGTTTTTCAATCTCCATGCTTTAGTGAAGGTAGGACATATTCAAGTCTTGGATCAATCCACGGGCAAAAATTCTCCCCAATTTTGGACTATTTCAAAACACAAGCAGGAAATAGATGTTTAGTAGCATGACTGTAGTGACAATTCTGATTTAATTTAATTCTTATTATATTTGTTGTTTGTTTCTGCTGTGTGTTTATGTGCACAACCTGCCCTAGGTTAGTTGATTCAATCCTTCCATGGGCAGGGGACATTTGGTAGAAGCAATGTCCCATTTAGCCTGTACAATGATAAATACAGTTCTTTGATCCTCTAATCATCAAAGATTTCTATTGCCTCGACCCAACCAATTCTAGCTGAAGGGGAGCAGAAAGACCTAGCTAGCTGTTTTTTTTCACTTAATACAAATATATTTTCCATGTCACTAAATAGCCTTAGAACTATTTTTAATGAGTAGATTTTATTTCAGCTTCCAGATTGCCTTACTTCATTTAGCTGAACCTCTACTGTTGGATACTGAGATCCTTTTCATTTTTACTTCCACGAAAATACCTACATAGGTATTTTTTGCAGACATTCATAGCTATTCTCTTAGGGTAAATTTTTAGAAGTCATATTACAGAATTAAGAGAGATACACATCTTAAGGCATTGAATATGCACTATTAATTTGATTGGAATCATTTTTATCATTCTTCAAGTTTTCCAAAAGGATTAATTTGGCTTAAAAGAACATCATCAGTCATAATTGAATTCTCAAGTCCTTCTCCATATTGAATAGAAAAAAAAGGTTAACAAAAACTTTTTTAAAGATGTAGATTGTGACATGAGGGCACCTGGGTGATACAGTCAGTTAAGCCTCCAACTCTTGTTTTGGGCTCGGGTCATGATCTTAGGGTCATGGGATCAAGCCCTGCATATGGCTCCGGGCTCAGCCCAAAGTCTGCTTGAGATTCTCTTCTCCCTCTGCTCCTCTACATCCCCCAACTCATGCTTTTTCTCTCTCTTTCCAAAATAAATAAATAAATAAATAAATAAATAAATAAATAAATAAATATTTTTTTTAAAAAAGATATAGACTGTGACATAGAAGCATATTATAAAGTAAAAGTTCTAAATCCTTAAAGACAAAATAGTGGTTCACCTAGGTTGCTTCATAAATGGTTGAACCACTGCATTCAATGAATGCTGCTTGATAATAGTCAAAATCAGTATGTAAGTAGCCTATAGTGGCATGTGGCAGGAGGCTGTATTCAGTTCTAACTAGTCTAGTAGTTTTAATGATTTAGTTAAGAGCTTGTGTGTTTGCAGATTGTTTCCATATTTAGTTGACATTGTTTTGGGACAGAAACATAAACTTTTGGAAGATAAAATTCTAAGGAGACTCAACAAACTAGAATGGTAGAAAAACTTAACATGACATTTAATTGTCATAATTTTGCACATTGAGAAAGAATAGGAATATGTCAGCATTTATGAAAATTAATAGGGGGTTTCATTTTACCAAAGCTGCACAAGAGGTCATTGTTAGATAGATAACAAAGTTATTATGATACAAGATTTTATTATTAGATATATATTCCCTACAGTGAGGGAGGTGAGACAATAAGTCCAAGTACCTCATACCAAGAATGTTGACAGACTAGTATTTATCTTAGCATGAGTCTCTAGTTTTATTGGGTGATGAAATCTCTGCGCAGAAAGAGTGATAGAAAATAAGAAGAGAGGCAGGGCAAGAGGGAAAGCTTACAGAGCTGTCCAGTGCCTTATAAGAAAAAACAGTCAGTTGTTCAATCATGTGGGATGTCGCCAGCAAGATACATAGAGCAATTAGTAGGGGAGAGAAAAGTAAATTTGTCTGTGGGTGCTTTCCCATCTCTTGTCTCTATTGGGTTAAAGTTTGTCCAAAAAATCCTTTAAATATCTTGTATTTCCAACTTGGATTTACAAGCCCTCTGAGTGCCACAGAGGAAGCCAGGGACTCCATTGATTTGGTTGCTTTGGCCTTTAGTTCTGGAACTGCTGGAACCTCTACTGTAGTGGAAGATACAATGAAACCCCTGTTGAAGCCTAGATCTTGGGGGAAGGAGAGAGAGTTGGAAATCTTAGGAGATAAGATGACAGTGATAATGATGGGGCCCTCCATTCATCAAATCCCCAAGGCCCAGAAAATAGGCTATGACAAGTAAAAATAGAAAGGCCTATGAAGTGGATCTAATATAATCCACTACTTTATATAATCCACTACTTGAGCCATTCAGATGCATTTTCATTCTTTGATATATAAATACACATATAACATATCCCACATAAGAACTATATGCTGCTCTCAGTTCTTCTGAGATGGAACATGCAAGAATATACCAGGAAGTAGTGACTAGGGGCAATGTCCCAAAAAAGACTTAAGAAAGACTAGCCAACCAAGCCATTACCCCTCATGGTTATAGCTGCACCTGGGACTCTAATATTTCTTGTCACTCCCCCTTTATTACCCTTGCTGGATTTCCTCATCCTCAACCGATATTTTGGCTGTTCTAATTGCTTATCAGGTGGAATGGCACAAATCTTCATTTTTCAGGGGCTTCAATTGCTCATTCACAGCTGTCATTGGGCATGGGAATAAGGGCTCCCCTAGTGAATATTCTGGGTTCTAGACATTTTTCTGCCCCTACTGTGAAATAACAAACCTATTATTTCATGATAATTAGAATTGATTATCAATTGATTATCCCAAGCAACAGAATCTCCTTTGTCCACTGATTCATTGGTATGAGGTATAAGAAATGGCCAGATAGTAATTGGTAGTCTCGACTTCTAAATCAATGGAACTTTTACTGTTTTCCCTTTGTAGAAGTATCTTCCCTAGGAACTTGCCTCCTAACTATAGGAATGGAATGCACCAGTTGCACAAGTAGGTCTCTGAGAGTGATAGGGACAGGAGTTATTATCTCTTATTTTCACCACTTGGTTCCTGTGCCCATATACTTTGTTTATTTGGATCTTGAGGCTAAGACAGGCAAGGGGCAGCTTCTTCTCATCTCCTGCCTATTGGTTAGATGGTCCCATAGGATGCCCATTCTTAACACTTCCGGGTTTCATTAATTACCAAGCTCTTCTGGGCCTTCTGGGGGAGCCAAAGTTTCCATGGGTCCAGTAGGATTGGACCTGGACCTTGGAACTAAGGAGAATTAGTGTGTGGTTTATGAGGACTTTGGTAGTACTAAGGTTATTAAACTCAAGACCAGAATACTTAACTATCTTCACATATTTAAGAAAGTCAGTCAGAAACGTGACAGCTGTTCACTGAAGGATTTTATAGAAGAATTTCAATAGTACCTTGAAACTTATGAGACTGTGATCCTTAGAATAGTAAAGCTCTATTTATTATGTAATTTTTCAACAGTTTCAAACAACCTAGAAAACTTAAACAATGCACAGAATATCTTTGGATGATATCCACAGTCAGTTAAATTCATTCTTGTTAAATGAGATTTGATATTTGATTTTTTTTTCCTTTTGGGTACATAGAAGAAAACAGACTATGAGCAAAATGTGACTGAGACTATCAGTTTGACAAGTGATGAGTTATACTAGGCAACCACAGCATTAGTACCGGCAGTCTTGGAACATTCTGTATGGAAGTAACCAGCAACCATAACTTTCACACTATGACCTGAAAGCACCACGATAAAAGCAAATTTATGTTTGATATACTCTGCTTCCATGTGATAATGAATATTGCAGTATATTGTAGAAAAGTCTTTTTACCATATTAGTTAAGATGAAATTATTTTGTGGAAAGACTAATTCAACTTAGCAATTATTTATAGAGCACTTACTTTGAATGAGTCCCTCTTGTCATATGTGAAGTCAGAGATAGAAAGTTGCCTCAGGTGTACAACAAATATTTGTTAATTGACTGTGGACTTACTGATGGCGTGGTCTACCTGATGGTAAAATTCTTTTAAAATAAAGACTTACAAGGTAAAAAAAGGAAATTTTTTGCTATATATGGTCTTAAAAGTGCCCTAAAACAGTTATATGTATTTCTAAATGTATCTACCACTGTCTAATTTATCTAATTCTAACTCATTATACAAGAAAATAGTGGCTCGAAAGAACAACTATTTTCTTATCTCTCATGGTTTCTGTGGCTCAGGGATTTGAACAGGGTAGTTTTTACAGTCAGACATGACTGGAATTAGAACAGCAGAGGGGAATGTGCTGAAGTACTTTGGGATTTGTCTTGGTATCTCTCTCTTCATGCAACTTCAGGACCTTCCATGTGGTCTCTTTGGATGTGCTCCTTTGGGCATCCTTATGGCATGGAAGCCTTAGGTAGTTAGGTATTTTACATTATGTTACAGGCTTCTGCGATAACTTAGCCTCAGAAGTCACACAGGGTGATTTCTGTCATAATCTATAGGTCACAGTAGTCACAAAAGCATACCCAGTTGCAAGAACAGAGGGTTGTTTCTACCTCTTGATGAAAGATGCATTGAAGTCACACTGTAAAAAGGGAATGTGGGATGGGAAATATTGTTGCAGCCACCTTTGGAAAATGCAATATATTACAACTACTTGAAAATATGAAAACTAAAAATTATCAGCTAAATCACAGGGATAATGATGGGCCCATGAGAGTGGGTTTGCATTGCTGCATTCCACAGAGAAACAATAACACTCCTTTAAAAATTGAAATAGTGCCATTAAAAAGTGACACTAACGAATGTAATCTACATATTAATTATGCTCATATAATTCCAGATATTAGGGATTAAAGAGGTAAGGAATAACTAAGACCTGACACTCTTTTACTTCTCCCTTTCTGTTCCAAACTAGAAAATCAAATAAAGTTCCTTTTGGAGAAAATGGCACTTAATCACATATTTTGTTCATGACAAGTGAATCTGAAAAGCAGCAAAGAACTCTTGGCAACTTTTCATATTAAGTAGTCAGAGCAATGACAAGTGCCTCCAAAACGGGTGTCCTACTATACTATAAAATAAATTGTTCATGAACAAAGAATCTGCACAATACTATATCAGAAGGCTCTATGGGGTCCTCATAGCTGCTAGATTACAAATGCACGAAAGCAATCTCAGAGACTCCTTGGAGGGTACTTATATTTTTTTAGAAAGAAGATAAAGAATTGCTCAAACTAGGTTATCTGGAAGGAAGACAATAACAACGATTCTTGAGTTTAACTCTCTCAACAGATTCAGTCAACAGATCAAATCAGTATCTTGGTTTTAATAGATCATCCCTATCTTCCTAACATACGCAGCACTTATTTCTTCAGTTTCCCAAATTTGGCATTTCAACCTTTTAGCTATTGTAGATTCTTACGGATACAATAGTAAAAAAAAAAAAAAGGCATTTTCATTTCATTAAATGCTATTATTTTGGTGTTCAGACAGTAACAGGTGTTTAGTGATGGAAAAAAAAAAGCTTTCATTTTCTTTTTCATCTACAAATGAAAGGTATACTTTCCAGTTTGAGATCTTATCAGTTTCCCCCTTAGGATTAGAACATGCATATAGCTTCATTTAAGAGGAAAAGATGCAAAAAAGCATAAAAAAATTAGACATGTTGACGGAATTATTTTAGGCTGCTTATTTCTGTAAGGAAGACAATGTTAACTATGTATAAATATTTTCTGAGGGGTATTTTTAAGAGCATAAGTTGTTATTTGGGGGCCATGTCTACCTGCTGTGTGGTGAGGTAGAACATAGTTATTTTGAAATTTTGATTTTTGTTCCACCTCAATAAAGTGAATTTCAGCCTTAGTATGGACCGGTAAGTAAAAAATTAATTCCTAATGTAGATTCCTAAAATAAGCCACTGAAAATCCCAAGTGTCAAAGTGGGAGAATTATGACTTTGTAATGTAGCCATAGCATTAAGGAATGATTCCTAAGGCATTTTCAATCTGCAACACCTTTTTAAAAAATTAGGAAGAAAAATGACCTCGCTTCTAATTCGTTTTCCCAACACTGATGTATTTGACTTAGCAGTGTCTGGATCTAAATTAAGATTAGTCTCTAAAGTACCTTTTGGCGGAGGAAAACTATAATGATTTTATTACTCTTTTTTACATGAACCAGGAAGGGGGAATTTTACAAGCATGAAAAAAGGTTCTTAAATAGAGTGGGTAATGGAGGAAAAAGAAGGAATGAAAAGGTAAAATCAAGATCTCTCTCTGGTTGCGTTGTTCAGTTTCCCACATCACAGATGGTAGTGAGGTTGTTCGCTCTCTTGGTTGATCTCATTCTTCCATTATCAATCTGCAGGGTGCGTCTTCCACCGGTGTTAAGTCGGGGCTGTAAGATGGACTGGAGAGTAATGTGAGGGAGGCAAACAAAAGGGGCTAGTGGCTCAGCTGCCTGGGTGTCACTCCCACCCATGCCAGCAGGGGTTATGTATTCCCATGTAGGAAAATGTCTGTTTACAACCGGAGTGGATGCATTACTCACCCCTGTTAACCACCATTTCGATTCAGTGAAAACGGAATGGATTCGTATGGGGTGTGTCTGTGTTCGCTTCAAAAAGGCATCCTTTAGAATGGGCCACTGATGTTGTAAACCTAATTATGTTTTGGTTTACTTTTCCTATATGCTCAAGTAATACAGCTGGCTTTCGACATTCATTCTTCCTTTTCTGTGTCCTACCACCTAAACTTTGAAACAAAAACAAAAGACAGGCAAAGCCACTGTTCAACTTTTAGCTCATTTACATTATTTTTTTAAGGCACGCAATATAGTTGAGTGATGTTAAGCTCAACAGATTGTAAATGGAACCCAAAGTACCTTGTTAAGACAAGATGTGTTTGCTGTCCTCTTAAACACTTCTTGTGGCTGGTCGTTTTTTCAAAATTATCTGGGTGTAAGTGATGTAGCCAGTGGTACCTGTGCCATGGAAATAGCTGTGACCTATATTTTTATGCGTCAGATTAATTTTTATTCTGCTTATGGCCCCGATATCTTCCACACACTCTTACTTCATTCTTTTAAAGCAGATCCTCTTGGCATAAAACAAAGCAACTTCTCTGCTAACATGGAAGCTGCAGATTTGTAAGCCTGCTGCAAAGATCTCTTACTTTTGAGCAAAAAAGGTTGGGGTGATTAACATAACGTTAACTCGGTTGGACCTCTTTCATGCTTCAGTTTCTATCCGTGCACTAGTCAATAAGGCAGAAATTATACAGTCAGGGATTGTTTACTTTAAAGCTGCTTGCAAAATATCAGGAGACTTTTCAAAGCATTAGCAACCAATTTAAGAGAAAATGAGTGGTAGAGGGGTCAGGGGGAAATATTTACTTTGGAAGGTCAATTGAATATTTGAAGAGAGTAACAGGTTTGGCTTCTAGGGTCAATGTTAATGTATCTAGTTGTCTATTTGATCCTAAATAATTAAGCTGTAGAAGCAGGAGGTCGAAAAAGTTGTTGTAGATTAGATCCCCAGCAGGGACCATGCCTTAAAGTACTTTGAATCAAGAAAAAAAAAAAAAAAAAAAAGGCTGTGCAAAGTTTGTTGCAAGGGCAGGTCATAGCCTAGTGTCCTGAATCTTTAGTCTGGGCAACTCTACAGAAATCAGGGCAGTTACATTCTCTTCTGTTAAGCCATGTGGGCAACATTTATCCTGTGATCTTGATTTTATCTGTTACTGCCACAGATGATATTGATTCTACAGATGCGATTGCTTTGTAGAAATGCATAACCTGGTGGCCTCTGGAAGTTGAATTATCACCAATGTTTGAGTTGCACATGCATTTCAACATGGTTGGCTCTCTTGAAATCGAAGTGCAACTCCTAGTTATGTTAGTTAATTGCAATTACTGTACTTGAATTATATCCATGATAAATGAGCACTGGCATCTATCAAATTAACATTTTTTTAAATAGAAAAATTTGTGTCCTTAAAGTGATTGTGTTATCTGCAAGCACATTTATGTTATAAAAATCAAGGGGGTGCGAAGTGGAAAAGCGTTGTGCTTTTCCAGTGGTAATTTTACTGTGCTTATGGCAGGCATAATTCTCACAGATGGACGACTTAGTTTTTCCTTTTACACATCACACTCAATGAATTGAGTGGTCACAAAATTAATAATGATAAAAATAAACAAAATGTTGCACTTGTTATTTTATTATTAATTTAATTATGTGTTTTTAAATGTACCAGATCCAAAATCTTTTCTGGCATTATCCAATTTAAAAGTCAACTGTCCAATTGGGAATCAAATAATTTTTCATCCTCTATCCTTTGATTAAAGCAAACTGAAACCAAAGTTTTATTTAGTATGCAGATCTGATTTTTAATATTAAAATCATATTTTCTTGGAGGAATTTTCATTGTTATGTCTATGCCCTGTACTCTTTCTTTTGCAAAAATTTAGGAAGAAATTTAACATTGTTTTCAGATACAAATCCTTCGTGATGAGTTTTGAAGGAAAAAATTCTGTTTTTTGTTCACTGGTATGTCTGCCCAAACTTTATATCCTGAAGCTCTATAATATATAGACAGGATTAATTTGCCAGATCCTAAGTACCTTTTGATTAGTAAAATCAAACTATGCAAAGTTCCTATTTGTGTTAATAAGTGGAATCATGGTGAGATCAGGGTGTATGGTTCATGTAAAAGAGGAGACAAAACTCTCCTGACCTCAATCAGATTCAGGTGAACAAAAAGAATTACATAGAGTTGAATTGAATGATCTTAAAATGCTTCATTTTTACCCCTGGGGATTATTCTCTAAGGTGTTCCTTAGATGTTAATACTTTGAGTGTCATCCTCAGTCCAAAATATTTTAAATTTTGTAATAGTAGTTATTGTCATCATATAATACAGAAAAAAAAAAGAAGAAGAAGAATCACCAGCTAGCCTGGCTCTGGTATAATCATGATATAAAATATATTTTACATTTAATAAACGTAAATTATGTGTCGAAAGGTAAAGCAACCTATAATTAATAGTAACTTGGCTTGTGATAGCCAAAACACATCAAAGCAGTCTGTTTCTTATTGACTAATGTATGCGCTCTGGGCAATCCCTCCTCCCCTACCCCCCATCATTTGGGATCTTTTAAGTCTAATAGTATAAAATGTCCATGGAAAGGTTTATTTTTCTTTTTAATAAAATGTCTGTTTGTCATTACATTTCTTGGGTGCTGGATGATTATTGTAATGGGATTTTAACATACGAGAGAAGACGGGTGTGTGTGTGTGTGTGTGTGTGTGTGTGTGCACGCACACACGTGCGTGTGACAGTTTCGCACCTTTCAATTGCCAGATGAACAAGGGCACAGATGCCTTTTATTATCAGCGATTAAAAAAACACACACTTCTCCTTGAAGGAAAATTTTGTATTTGTAAATGAAAATTATCCCCATGCACTCTTGCATTTGGCGCTCTTCATGCCAAATGGAGGGAAAAAATAGATACATTTAAGGTATTAAGAAGAAATATATATTTATTACTTCTGAACATTCTCCCCTGTTAAATTGTCAGGATGGAGTGCTTCTTTAGCCTGAAATATTCCTGTTTGTTTTTAAAGCACTTTAGAATGATTTGCATTAAGACAGGGTATTGAAAGCTTCAAAAACTGGAAGAAAATTGTATCCCTCTAATAGGAAGCCATAAAAATTTTTTTTTAATCCTTTGCCTTTAGAAAGCTTTGAAATGCTTTCTAAAAGAGATTGGAGAACCAGACTAGAATTTATTACGACCGTCTTTTTAAAAATGGAAGTCAAGCTGAAAGTGCTCATTTTATTGTTATTCTAGTTGTAGTTGCTGCTGCTGCTGTTTTAATAGAGTAGAATCTGACTGTACCTGGGCCGGTAGGAGACTTGCATTTGCTGAGTGTCCTCGTTACCTTTCAGAGCCATGATCTGATGAGCTATGCTGCGAGCGGGGTTTAGGAAGAGTTTCTCGGCTTGCATGTCTTCCCATTTTTAGAAACTGTGTCTAAAGGTTTGCATAATTAAAAGTTGGGCCAGAAATGCTCACAGATCCCAGATCCCTTCTTTGCTTCAATTCTGCCTAAGTAATTCATCTATTACAATTGTTCTTACTAGAACACAAAAACACTTCCCCTGATTTTTCTATCGATCTAGAGAGCTCTGTTTCATCTTTTACTTGTAATTTTTTATTTTGTATGTCTTTCTTAAGCTGTTATTTTTATGTTATTAACACTCATGGTAGATGTAAGGAAGATACATGTTGTGTATGTTAAAATCATCTGCATAATCCCTAACAGAGTCGTCACATTTGGTCACAGACCTATTTGATTTTTTTTTTCACAAATACTGTTTTCTTCCAGATGATAATCTCTACACATGTCTGAATAATGCCTTACTGCTTAGTGAAGAACTTCAAACAGCATTAAGAGCAAGGCTTCATTTTCTGTGCATCATCGCAGGGCAAGGGATTATTGTAATCCCCATTTTATAGACGAACCATTTGAGGTTTAAGTAACTTGGCCAATGCCTGGGAGTAAGTTAGACACGAAGCCAGAGTAAAACTCACAATTTATGATTTTGATCTCAGATGAACTTCTCTGTCTTTCAGCAAGTGAACTTGTTTTCCAGTTTTCTAACATGAAAGAACTAGGTTATTTGGTGCAACTGCTATCTGTAAAAGGCGGAACTGAACTCATAGTGTTAGATCATTTCCTGACCCAGTTTTAATCCTCCTATAGCCACTGATATAATTAAAAGCTTCTCTTCCAGTGTGCACTTTGATTCTCTTATTAATCAAAAAACAGCTTAAGTTAGGCTTTTGCAAGGGCCAAATACACCATTGCCAAAAATTCTATCAGTAGAAGTGCTGAGTATATAGCTTTTTTTTTTCTTGTTGTTTAATTAAATGTATGAATAATAATACCTGCATGGCCATTCTCCCTAAGGTAACATGTATAGTTTAGAATGCACCTAAGATTTTTAAGTGACAGCTTAGGATTTCTATGCTAATTTCTAGACTGATAATGTAAATACATCATTGAGATCTTCAAATCACTATGCCAAAATCTGACTCTACTATACCTCACAAATTCATATTTAATAACTAACTTTGCCATATTTTAGTAATAGTAAGAATTTATAAGCCTGTGGCATAAGATGTGATTTTCTTTTTCATAATGAGAAAAAATTCCATGTTACTGAAAGAGTTGAAGAGTTAGTTTGAGCTTTTCATTAAAAAAAAAAAACTCTGAAATTTTATAGGAAAATAGTCTGGCATTTCTGATGTCAGTCACAATAGTTTCCAAATTAATATTTTTAAAGTAAAATTAAGCTAGTTCTGGAAGAAATAAAATAGCTTTATTTTAATCCACCTGAAAATTAAGATTAGGATTAAAATAAAATAAATACAAGCTCTCTCTTCTATGTTAGACCTGGGATGTGACATAGCTGACCTAAAGATTCTCATTTATAACTAATTGCTTGCAACCTTCTGAATAATTTTCCTTTCCATCTAAAACTTTCCATCGTTAATCTCGGGCCAATAGTAACTTTTTGTATTTTAAAAAATATTTAAGGAGAAATTACTAACACTATTTTGGTGATCTTTAAAGGGGAATTGACATATCCTCTTACGTTTAAAATATTATCCAAATAATTCCAAAATACACCTTCAAAATGTCAAACTTACATAAAGTCTTTCATTCAACACAGAATTATTGCTCTTTGAAATTTTACATATATACCAAATACATTGAAGTGCTAGAAATGTTTTAATACATTGGTTATACAGTATTTCTATGAATCTATAATCTGTTGCTTTTAGAAACATACACTTAAATACTATACATTCCATATTCCATGGCAGAGGATGTTCCAAATCTAAAAGACAGAACTGCCTAAAGGTAATGTAATTGGAGAAAATCCTAATTGTGTTTCACCAACTTGATTTTCTCTGATTAAAAAGAAAAACTTTAATGTTGGAATAGTAAACATTAAAGGCAACTTTACATTGCTAGCTTTAAGCAAATAATGTGGAAATCAGAGTTGAAAAAAATCTTTAGTAATTCAGGCACATGTAATATTCTTTATGTTACTGTATAATAGCTAAATGAAAGACAGAAGGTAATAGTTGCTAATGTATTTGAGATTCAAATAAATAGCATAGTTGCTGTACTCATATTCACATTTTATGCAAAACTAGTTTGAAACAATGACTATGTCCTATTTAAATAAAGCTCAATTGAGTACCTCGATCACTACATAGAAATAAGGAAGAAAAAATAGTAACTAAAATGCAAGTTCCGAGGGGGAATACCTTTTAGAAGAAAGCCACAGAAGCACCTGACTGTAAAAATGGCAGGCAGTTTTCAGAACTGTTGAGTGACATTTGTAGCAGGTGGAGGTACAATTTTTATAATAGCACTTGCCTGTCAATAGTTTCATTATAAAGCTGGAAATTTAATGAAAAATTCAAAATAATTATTAAATAATTAAAATATTAGAATAATCTCTGTCACTCCGGTAGCCACCATTTTAATTACTGAAAATTATATCTTCCTTTACTGATTTCACTTCCCTTAGTTCTTTAGCATTTCCAAAAATTAGTAACATGTCTAATATGTTTCTGTGAAATGCTGAAACTAACAGTCAGATGGAAGTCATACAAACTTCTTTAAATATAAAAAAGACATCTCACAGGGCTCCTGGGTAGCTCAGTTGATTAAACATCTGCCTTCAGCTCAGGTCATAATCCAAGGGTCCTGGGATTGAGCCCCACATTGGGCTCTCTGCTTAGCAGGGAGCCTGCTTTTCTCTCTCCCTCTGTCTGCTGCTCCCTCTGTTTGTACTCTCTCTCTCTCTCTGTCAAGTAAATAAATAAAATCTTTAAAAAAAAGTAGACACTTCACATGAATGCATGTGTTACAGATCCCTATATTAACGTTCTTAATTACAGGTACACAACAAAATAGTTCCGTTTTTATAAAAATGGCCCTTTCCCTCTATCTAGTCTATATGACTCCAGTTTAAGATCTCCATTTGAATGCTCCATTTGAATGCAGCAAAAGGCAGAAAATAACATTCCCTTTATCATCATAATATAACCATTAAAAAGATGAAACAAGAGGTCTCCCTCCTAACTTATTTAGTCACATTTATCTAGAATATTTTCTAAACAGGAGAGTTTAAAATGTACCCTTCTCTACCTAAAAGCCCTTTTCATATTTAATATTTCTTCTGCAGACTAATGACTCTATTACTAGAAATCTGTAATCCCATGTTGGTTTCTCCTAAGCCAAAAATAAACCATGGGAGTTTTGCCCATTAGCCTTCTAGAGAACTTTACCTTGACTTATCTTCATGACTTCCCCCAGAGCCTTTCCCTTTCTCACGCGTGAACTTATTTTTATGCCCTCCCTTCTTACTACTTCTTGTTCTTCTCACTTTAGCATTTTGGGCATTCCTATAAAGGATTTGTAAGTACAAACATAGTTACTGGCCACGTGTAAACGTATTCCCTTGAGTCCTTATTGAACATCTCCTAGGAAAATGTAAGTATATAAACAGCTTTGATATTTACATCCATGTTCCTGACCACAAACCAATTTTATAGGAAGAACTATGGCCATTTATCAGGTGAAGAAATTAGAATGTACATGTTGAAATTTATATGAGAATTATCAGTTTTATAGCCCTCACTCTGTAAAGCATTGCACTGGATGTTCTCTAGGTAAGATCATGTGGATTCATCACAATAACTTAAGTCTGCAGTTTTCCTGGAGCCCTCTCTTTCTTTCCCAACTCATATCCATCTGATCCCTCAGCAAACCTTGCCTTTTCTACTTTCCAAATATATCCAGGGTATGGCTGTTGCTTACCATTTCCACTGCTACCAGCCTGGTCCAAGCTACTAGACTCCCTCACCTGGAGTACTGTGATGGCTTTCTAAGGGACCTCACAGCTTATAGTTCCCCCTCCATAGTCCATTCTATTCACAGCAGCCAGGGTGATCTTGTGAAAACACAGGTCAGATTATATCACTCATTTGCTCCCTGCCCTCTGTTGGCTGTCCATTTTACTCAGAGTAAAAACTGCAATTGGTAGATCTCTGCCTTGGTAGATCCCAGATCATCATCCTTTGTGCTGGCCTTCTCGGATAACCCATGTCTTCTCTCAACTCAGTCACGGCTTCTGGTCTTCTCTCTCTCTTTTTTTTTTTAATAGATCTTTCCTCATATGTCAGCTTGACAAGGTGATGCCTATATTGAGTTCCCCCTCCTCCCAAAATGCAGTCATTTTCCCCACCCCGATTCTTCCCATCATTCTGAATGCTCTGGGTTTTTTCTCTATATCATGTAACACTATGTAACATAATATATATTTTGCTTACATTTTAATATATATTAATCATGACTGAGCTCCGCCTGTCCTAATAGAATGGAAACTACATAAAGGCAGGGATTTTTAAATTCTTTATAGATAAGAATGGTGCCTAAAACATGGAAGACTCTCAATAAATATCTGTTAAATGAATGAATAAATACTTGCATGAGGTAGGTAATATTATTACCTGATATTTTACATGCATTTTACATGTATTACCTGTTATATTACATGTATTTTAGCAATAGGTTAAAGATGATGCTTAAAGTGATCAAATCATTGTCTGAGGTCACAAAACTAGTTTAACTCCAGAACTGTGCTGCTAAGTACTACTCTTTTCAGCCTATTATATGGAACACTAATTTTGAGACTGGTGCTTTTCCTACATTACCATGAGATCTCCTACATGGCATGTCTGTGAAAAAGCCAAGTCCAGATTAAAAAAAAAAAAAGTAAGATAGCATTCTAGCTGTACTGAATATAATGGCTTGCAGAACATGGGCATGTAATGCATATTTAAAGGCATGAGATAAACTGAAAGATTAAGTATGATCAGATGAGTGCAATTTATTTTAAATATATGAAGTATGGGATCCTTGGGTGGCGCAGCGGTTTGGCGCCTGCCTTTGGCCCAGGGCGCGATCCTGGAGACTCGGGATCGAATCCCACGTCAGGCTCCCTGCATGGAACCTGCTTCTCCCTCTGCCTGTGTCTCTGCCTCTCTCTCTCTCTGTGACTATCATGAGTAAATAAATAAAATCTTTAAAATATATATATATATAAGAAGTATGGTGTTTATCAGCAAATGACTCCATTTCTTACTAGCTGGGTAACTTTGGAGAAATTTCTTTACTTCTCTGTGCTTCATTTTCCCTTTTATGAGTCGGAGATAGAGATAAGGGATAGATGAGTTTGTGTGTACTGCTTAAAGGAATGCCTAGCACATAATAAGTTCTTGATGAGTTCCATCTTGCTAGTAGCATTATTATGGTTATTGCAGTTATTTTAGGCTTAATAAAACACAGACTTCTTACTGCTACAGCTCTACATGGTCTCACTTCTATCCAACACTCAACTTCATTGCTTCTCCTTTCTTCCCACATGCTCCAGCCGCCGTTCTTTCTTGTTCTTTCTTGACCAGGTCATTCCCAACTTAAGGCCCATCATCTGGTTGTTTCTCCAAGAGAAAAAAAAAAAAAAAAAACCACCATCACTGCCTTTTTCACTATTGAAGTCTCAACAAAAGATCCTCTGCTTAGTGAGGCTTTTGCAAATGACCCAGCTCAAGAGACATCTCTCTCACCAGTCTTTCTGTATCAGTTTTGCTTTCTGATTTTTCTTTCCATGTTTAGTGTTTCTTAATTTCTTTCTTTTTTTTTTAAATTGTCTGTCTTCCAATAGGAATAAAAAAATACAAGAGGACAATAACCTTATTTCTCTTCTTTACCACATCTCCTTAATACCTAAAGCAGTGCTTAGGAACATATATTCTGGGTACTCAGTAAATATTTGTGGAATTATTAAATGAGTGAATAAATAAATAAGCAAAAAACAAACAAACAAATAAATAAGGTAGCCTGGCTTAGATTAGGACTTTCAGATGTAGTAGTACATGAAAATGCCTCTGATGAAGAGCAATCTAGGAGGTAAAAAAGAGGGTCTAAAGACAGGGACAACCCTTGGGCAAAATGGGCATTTTGCTTAACTTCAGGTACAAATATTGTATCAAACTCTTTAAATACAACTCTTGTATTTGCTTGTAGCATTAAAGTGCAGTATTCAAAATGGTACAATTGCAGAACATTTTGAGGCTTGGTTCCCATCTGTCTTGAAGGTTATTATTTTGGTACATGGCCCACGTTCCCAAGGCTCTTTTCTCTAATATACCCAGCATATCATTTGACCCCCTAATTACTGAAGAGAATCTGAATCCCCATGCTTTTGAAGTACCTACAGGTAATGTGAATCATTAGAAGCATATGTCATAAAAACTGAAGACATTTTTCAAATCACTTAAATTATAATAATTAATTTAATATGCTTCATATGTTTAAACTATATTTAGTTTCAAGCCATATGCTTTCTTACATGAAATGGAGTTCCAGATTTTTCTATTGCTTTTAAAATACAGTATCCAGCGCATCAAGGGTTAAGATGCCTACACTAGAGAAACATATCCTAGTATCTGAAATAAGTATTAAGGATGAATTTTGCTTTTCAAAACAGAAAAAAACCCGCTTTGAATAACACCATATCCCAAGTGAGTTACTTCTACATTGGTGAATGCTTACTGCATCCAGGCAGTCTGAGTGTTCTGTTCAAAGACCTATGCAGACAATTCTAAGAATATTGGTGTCACAGTCTAAGATATTTTGCTGTTGCAAGTTCTTAGCTCTATTCTGCAGACTTCATTTTTTTCTTTCCTGAAGAATCTGTTTTTAAAAATACTTTTAAATGTTTTATTTTTTGTCCATAGATTTTTCTACTTTCTCCCTTTTTCTTTCAGTAGCGAGTTAACTGTTCTAAAGTTTATCATTGCTTCTATTTTATGTTTTGCTTAGCTACTTTTCAACTATTAGCATCACAAGGCTGTGTAACAGTTAAACCATGCCATCGTGGCTTTAATGATGAATCAGATACAAGGGAAAGATTGCCGACAATTTACATAGTGGCAAAAAAAAGTATTTTATGACAAAAATGTAACTCAAGGTGGAAATATTCAGCAACCAACCCTGTTTCCTCTTCTTAGACTTCAAATGATTTTTTCTTTTAAGAATATTCAACCTGTGGCAAATTCTAAGAAGTAGATTCATTTTAATTTGTTCTCCCTACTGCTTTGAACATTTATTGGGTAACTGGTCTGATGATGGGATGAAGACTGTCACTTTGTGATAGACAAGTTAGAATTAGAAGCATTAATTATTAAAACTATTGTGTCAGTTCTTTGGCTTTCATAGACTTATATGTAGCAAAACAATGACATCATTTTAGGAAACAATTTTTGATAGAGAAGGAATTTTTTTCACCTTGATTGAAGACTCCTAGCGAATATTATACTTAAGAGAAGAAGCCTCTTTGTTTCAATTTGTATAATTTGGGTTACTTCACCAATGTTATAACCTGTTCCACTGTCTAGTGTCAAACAATTGTCCATAAAATCACCCTGATATTACTCTAGGGAGATAAGGGCAACCAGAATTTACCACCACCTACCTAGCTCAATTTTGAAAGCTTCTTATTCCAAATACACGTGAATACTTGTTTTGTTTTGTTTTATACAGACAAGTAGTTTTGCCACATGTGTAAATCCTGAGGAATCTAGTTGACAACATATGATATTCCCAATTCAGTGTTTGTAAACTCAAATGAGTTGCAGAAAGAGTGATTTCCAGGGCAGTGTGTAATGCTGCTAACCAGCTGCATGGACAGGGCTGGCTATCTGCTTCTGGACTTGCTTTAGCTAATGTCCACTGGAACATGAGAAGAAACATAAATAATTTTTCTTTTTGCAAAGGACTACTTCATTACAAGCCAGCTGTAACCTTAATGATCAACAGCTGTAAGTACGCATTGGCCAAAAGCAGAGAATTAAGCATAAATGGAGATTTAGGAGATAGAAGAATTGACAGGTGTTAGAGAAAAATGCATCGTAGTTTACAGTAATAGAATAGAATATTCTGGTACAAAGCCTATAGGAAGAACATTCTTAGTATTGAAAAAAAAACTACTAGTAATCAGTACTTCGGCATTAAGAATTGGTCCTTGGTTCTTAAGGTTGTATTCACACTTCTAACTCTCATGCAGTATTTTTTTTACACATGCTGTGCCAACTTGGTTGGCAACTGTCAATGCATGAGCATAGATTTTTATTTTGTTATATGTACATTTTGGAAAAAAAAATTGCACTTATTACTTTGGAATTACTAAATATTTTTTGAAAAATATTTTATGAACGATTATTAAAGTTTTGTTTACCAATTAATCACACATTTTTCTACTCAGAAAATTAAAGTTAGAACTGTAGCTTTAAAAGCTCTGATTTTTCTTTAAAAAAAGCCAAATTAATAATTTTATGGTATCCTTCAGGACATTGAAGAGATCTACCTCAGCAAATTTTGAATATTATAAACACTTTTATGACATTTAAAATTTTGCTGGGCATTTTTTCTACTGTACTGGTTGTTTAATTAAAGGAATTGGGTCCAGAATATCAAGTAATAAGAGAATTGTTTCTAAGAACTCTGCAAATGATTCTTTCTGATTTTTAAAACTGTGATCTATCCACAGGTTCTCCAATTCACTGGATATTTTTTTTTTTTAAAAGATAGTTGTTTATAAGAACTTTCAATATGCAAATCTGTGCACTCTAAATTGTTGCTAGTCAGTAAATATTACTGGGGAGTTATTTTATGTATAGCCATTTCAGGTTCATGCAATAAGCAAAATCTGTTCTATAATTTCAAAATAGCTCTTTGAAAGCAATTATTTAGATGATAGCCTTGGGTATAGAGTATTAACATTTAGGGGGAGTTAGGAGGTAGGATGAAGGATAGCAGTGAAGGAGTCCTTGGTAATCAACTCGCTGTTCATGTTTATTCTCAGAACTGCCAGGTGATGATTTATATGTATATTTTCTTGTAAAACCACAATTCATTAACTTTCCTGAGACTTGTAGCTCTGGAAATTTAAGTTATATTAAAGCTGCAGCACCTGCTTGAACTTCTATAGGTTCTTTGCTGGTCTCTTGGTCTCTTTCTGCAGACCATCTGCCAGTAGAAATGCCAATGCTGCCTTCTGGCACTCTAGTGATGCCATGCTACCATTTTACAGCATATTGAAAACACAGTAAACACTCGAATCTCCAAAGATGCAATGTGAGCAGACTGCACGACTACTCTCTTTACACTGATGATGCCAATTATAGCATTCTACAAAGCTACCGCCTCCAAAAAATATCATCCTTCTCCTCCTCATTGGAATTATGTTCTTCTTTTATTGAAAACCTTTTTCACTTCACTTATTTTTGCTAACCAAATTTTACGATAAAATAAATGAAAGGAGGCACACTGGACATATATTAACATACGTTAAAAGCATATCCATTTACCTCCCCCAATCCTTTCTTGTCTATATAACAAGCCTCATAATGTCTTCCTTGTTCTTGCTATTAAAAAAAAGTTTACAATTCATACTGCAAAATATTCTGGTAAAGCCTCTGGCAAATGCATACAGTAAATCAGCCCTGCCCTTGCCGGAGTTTTAATTTGCATGCCTGCGTCTCTGGAAACATTCCGGAGTCTTCTAAGAAAGCATTCCAGTGTCTGCCTCTGTAAGAGTCCATATGGCAAATGCCTCTGAGATCACAGAACTTTTCTTATTTAAGGCCAAACATATCCCCTTTATGTTTGGAGTTCTCAGTAGGAGCCTAACAAAGATTCTGGAAATTATAGGGAGAATAAAGGCCAAGTGGAGTCAAGAGAATGAAGGAAAGTATATTGGAAGACAAAAACCTGTATGTGCTGATTAAGCGACACTCACATAATGCATATCTTGGAACAAGGTACACTTCTCGCTCTTTACTTCAGGAAATGAGAATGGAGAGGGAGGGCATATATCAGATGATAGAGTTGATTAGGTTAGCAGTTCAATTAAAATGTTTAAATGTTCCCTCTGATACATACTGATTTTACATTTATTTTACTCAGGGGACACCTACCATGAATGTTATTGAAAATGAAAGAGCTTGTGATTTCAAGAGCATTTGATTTTTTGAAGGGGGCACTTATAAATGTCATAAGTGTGCAAACAAAACTTTTAAGTGTGTGCTCACCCACCCAGCCCTAAATGTGAAAGGCAGTCTTGACTCTGGAAAAATAAATCACAACATCACTTCTGTCTCTGAAATGCAAAATTACAACTTTGAAATCACATTTAGGACCTTGTGCTAACAATGAAGTAACTTAAAAGCAATAATGACAGGGAAGATATTTTAAGTGAGCCTTTTCCCCTAGAGACGTTGGTGGTATCCATTCATTCCACAAGCATTCACCGAATGCTTGTTCTGTGCTCTGCATCCCCCTATGTGCAGGGAGGGGAAGAGACAATTGCACCATAGTTCATCTCTTTAAGAAACCCACAGAGCAGTGGAGGAGACAGACATGTCATAGATGATTGTAAAACCACGACATGACAGAGCTGGCTACAGAGTTAAATTTCTCTTCCCACCGCCACCACTAACCTGATGGGGTCAAGGGTCTTGTGAAAAAATAACCATTGAACTGAGCCTTAAGGCTAAGAGTTAGCCTAAAATAAATTGGTCTGGTATTGGAATGGCAGAGACACATCACGAGTACAGTTTGAAGTGGGGTAAGAAAGAGCCCGGAATGCTCTCTTAACCACACGTAGTTCTGCACAGTGAAGATGTAAAGAGTGAGGAATTGAGTGGTGAAGGGTGATGTCTTAGAGGCGAGCAGGCATGGACGAGGTCATGCAGGCTCTTGAACGCTTCTTAAAGAGCTTAGATTTTTTATTATACGTCTGGGTGTCTCAGACTTCATGATTTTTGTCACAGCGCTGTATCTCTATAAATACATTCTTTAAATTTATCCTTTTAACATCAATAAATTTACTTTGAAAAGAAATTTTATGTACGGTGGTTTCAGAATGACAGACTTAAAGGGGGGTGACTAAATGTGTGTTAGCTGACAGCAGAGAGGAGGACTGAAGTAGGATAGGGATAGGTGACATAAGCCTTGGAGGGAGCCCTGATGGTAGTAGTGACCCAGGATGATACAAAACCACACAACTGACCCCTGGGGTCTGGCAGAATGAGGAGCCTCAACTGCACAAGCTATAGGGATAATATTTTCTGGAGAAAACCAGTTTGAGGCAAAGGAAAAAGAGTCTTCTGCCAACATTGGGAAGATGCAGTAGAATCTGTTAAAAACAAATTAGGAATTCCAGAAGCAAAGAAGCAAGGGAGAATGATCTACCATGAGGCTTCTGAGAGAGGACATTTATGACAAGAGCAGGACTGGGAATTGGAGAGGATGGGAATCTGTGGGGAGTGGTGGTGTCATCCAGAGTCAGGAGAGCAACTGAACTCAAATGGTCAAATGTTTGCCCAGTTGCTTCGATGCCAGAACTGGAAGATCCATTGGAAGCTCAGGCTGGCATCAGACTAGATTTGTAATAGTAGTTTTTTATTGCCCTTTATCAACCCTTTCCCAGAGTCCAAGCTATAAAGCAAATTAATTCTACTGGCAGGACTACAATATTAACTTGACTTCTCTGACCTTGTGCCTCAGTTTCTTCAGTAGAAAAATGGGCTTAATCATTCATAGAGTGGGATAATTATTAAATGAAATAATGTATATGAAGTCCCCCCTAATTTTCACTAGTGTGACATTGAACTTGAGTCATCTACATAGAATAGAATGTTTCATTCTATTTTTACTATTGTGTAAAAAGTTTTCATGGAATTTCTCTATTAGGACATATATTATTCTTGGGTCATATACAGGATGCTTTAAAAATTGCAATAAAATTTTGTTTGATTCTAGGAACTTAAAATTACCTTTACTTTTGAAAGATCAAAATTGACGGGACAAGCTATCTTCATGAAAAATAATTTAGTCTAAGACACATGATAGGGTATTTTATAGCTCACATACACACCCATACCTATCTGGTGAGAACACCTATTTGGTATGTCAAATCTCTGTTTGCTACCACTGCAATATGACTACCATTTCACCTCTGGGGAAATACTCATTTTTTCACTATTTGCATGGCTTCCTATACAAAGTCCCACCCAAGACTTGTTCTCATATTACTTATATATATGAAAGGAATGCTTTCCATCACTCAGAAATATAGTAAAGCTCTCAAATATTTTTCCATGATCCAGCTCTTAAAGACTTCTTAATGGGAACAAATATCGGAAAGCGAATGAATATTACAGATAGGCAGACAGGATGGAAATTAATGATGACTGATTCAAAGGGTAATATCAGGGGAGCTATGGGACCAAAAATTAGAAGAATGGATTCTCCAGGCTTCTCTGTTCTCACAGTCTACACAGCCTCTCCCAAGTTTCTTGGCCATCTTTATTCTTGTTATAAAATTATATGGCCAAAACTGGAGGGATGAGTAGAATAGAAAGCTTTTTCTCATTGTCATCCCTCAATGTCATCGGTACTCTGAATGATCACCATGCTCTCTCTTACCTACTGCCCTATTGATCAAGTCCAAGGACAGTTATAGGAATCGGTGAACAGCACACTCAACCTATCTGTGTTTCATAAAATGCCATTAAGCCACCAGGTTTCCAGAAATTGCTTCTATGCAGATTCTTTCTATTCTCCGAATTGGCACCTAAAAAAATAGTGAAATGTATTGTCTTTGTTCCCATCCCTTTCTTTTCAGACTTCTGATATCAAACACTTTAAATCCTTCCTAGGATTTTCTGCCAAGAGGAAAAGTGATCTGATGAATTAATTCACATTGAAATCATTGTGACTAAATGAGTTTATTCTCCCTGGGGTATATTTAAAGTGTTGTTTGAAACAAAAGAATGAATCACTAATAATAAAGCTGTAGAAAAGTTTTATTGAGAAGGAAATTTCAGCCATCCTTAATTTTCATCTTCTCTACCCATCCAGAATATCTATTTAATTTCCCATAGTTTGTTCCCACATAGTCTTTCACCTATATGTGGATGATCCTAAATGCAATATTAGGTTTATTTTTCCATTTCATTTGCTACTTGATTTATGTGAAAATTATACTTAAAAGCATTTTTTCTCATAGTTGCATCATGAGTTCAGTTATTTGCCAGTAGGCAAATTGTAACTACTCGCTTCAGCTTGATTGATCTTTACTTATTCCTTCCCTTAAATGCATTTCCTCCAATTGCCCCCTTAAATCTAACCCCATTTTACCCTCGAAAGCAATGAAAGGAAAATACAAATCAAAAAAGGAGAAAGAAAATCCTCCTTTGAACTTATTCGTATCTGGAAAATAAAACAGCAAAATGTGTTTATTTTAATCTTAATATTTAAGAAGTATTTGTTCCCCATTCATAAAATTTTATAAATACTTGATACTGAATATGAAATTATTATCATGGAGAGTTGTAGGCAGTACTCTTCATGAAAAAGAGAAAATAGATCATGGGATGGTTTTATCTCATAGGGAGAAATTCTAAGAACTTTCAAAGGAGAAATATATCTCCATAATCTATTTGCCAAATTATAGCTACCATGTTGAAAAAAAAAAGTGGAAATGGTGTCTTGCTTTGGTTGAAAATCAGCTGTATGCTTTTTAACTAAATTCTGGGGAATGTACACACATGTACTAAAAAATAATCTTGTCAAATATCCCATCCTTTACAATGGTATTAAAGAGGCATTTCGGGATCCCTGGGCGGCGCAGCGGTTTGGCGCCTGCCTTTGGCCCAGGGCGCGATCCTGGAGACCCGGGATCGAATCCCACATCGGGCTCCCGGTGCATGGAGCCTGCTTCTCCCTCTGCCTGTGTCTCTGCCTCTCTCTCTCTCTCTCTGTGTGACTATCATAAATAAATTAAAAAAATAAAAAAATTTAAAAAAATAAAATAAAAAAATAAAGAGGCATTTCATGGGTTTTTAGTTCCTTAAATGCTTGCCTCATCAGAACCCTGGCTGCATTATTTATAATGTTAATTTTAAATGAGTCCAAACTCATTTATTTCAGATTTTTCAAAGTTTATTTCTAAATGTTCATGGGATGCAGGGCAGGTATATGTTGGGACAAGATGGCGTGCTAGCATCAGAATTCACATGGAAGAGAAATATACAGATATTTATAGGTTTCATCACAGTTCAATCAAATCATGATTTCTGAGAGTGGGAGGTTTAGAATCTACATCCTAATGTAATAACTGCCCCTGGGTGGTTTTCATACCTTTATCTTATTCCATTATAGACCTAGATAGAATCTACCACTTCTCACAGCTACCTTCTGCACCAAACCATCATCATCTCTTCCTGGATAATTGCCATGGTATCCCAACTTGTGTTCTTGGCCTCTTTTACTGAATTATCAAAACAGCAGCCAAAGTGACCCTGACATAACACAAATCAGATCATGTCACCCTTCCACTCAACATGTTCCAAGGGTTGCTCATCTTGCTCAGAATAATATCCTAAAGTCCACGCAGGACCAGTGAGAGGCTCAGCACACTCTGGCCCTTTATTAACTCACTGACCAAGTCTCTTATTTCCCTCCTCCACTGATGAATCAGCTATAGCCTTGCTGGCATCCTTGCCTCTTTGGTTTCTCCTCTCTTCAGAGTCTTTGAATTGTCTGTTCTTTCTGCTGGGAGCACCACCGTCCAATAGCACTTTCTGCAGTGATGGAAATGTGCTGTTCAATATAGTATTCACACAAGGCTAGTGGCCAGTGTATTTGGACAGTACAAGAGTTGTTTTCCCTTAGATAGCCACATTGCTCATTTCTCTCTCCCCTCAGGGGTCTATAATGTCACCGGACCTAGAATTCGAGCACCCACCCTTTTTAGTATATTCTATCCCCTTTCATGATGGATTTTTTTTCTTAGCATCTATCACTATTTACTATACTGTATGTGTATTAATTATCTATTTACAGCCTGTTTGCCTCTATCATGTAAAGCTCCACAAGAGCAAGGAATTCTTTTCTTGTTTTATATTGTTTTTGTTTTGTTTTGTTTTCATTCACTCTTGCTTCCCTAAGAATTTAGAACAGTGTCTGGCACAGAGTAGGTTTCCCAAAAATATTTGTTAAATGAATGAGTAAATGACTATTAATTAATACCTTGTAAAACAGTCATTATGGCATTTGTGTTGGTGGTGGTATCGGGAGAAATGATAGAATAAATCAATGTCTCTAAAATTCCTTATTCTTCTGAGTTTTGAAATACTGAAGCCAAAGGAGGAACTAGTATAATTCCATGCACTAAGTATTCCTTATATTGTAAGTTACTGCACAGGTCTATGCAACATCAGTGTGGTAATTTTGCTCTAGTTGAAAGTGCACACTTTCTTTTTTCTCCAACTATTTATTTGCCAGTAAAAGCAAAACAAAGTAAAACAAAATGAAAAACAAAGCAAAACAAAAACGAACTTTCAGGTTGGACCAAAAAGAAATTCTCATTACTAAAAACAAAGAAACACACAAATACAAAGAAAGTACTCCATGATCACTTACTGTCTAAAAATATCAGACTTCCTCCCTCAGCTGCAGCTACCCAGAAGTTTATTATCCAATGTTATGCTCCCTTATGTTGGGCGATATCACAAGTTAGAAATCAAATTGACAAAAGCATACTTGTCTGATAAAAATGCATAGAATTTTACTATATCCAATAAAAGCTCTGAATAACTTCCAAAAAGCCTGAAATAATATATAAATTAAAATTTCAAAATAAATCCTCTGGCATTGACAATCTTAGCCCTCGGATGTTGTTTCTAGGAGGAATGGAAGAGCACCAGTGACAAACTACAAATTTCATCTGACTCTTGAAGTTCTCTTGCTAAGGAAATATTAGGGCCGGAGCTTAAATTTGATTTTATTTCACTGACTATTGAATACAGTACCTTTTTCCTTGTTGGTCTTGGGAGAAGTGCTCAAAAAATGTACTGAATGTGCCTGTAATTGTAATAGGATGTGGGCAACTGTTATGTCTGCACTTGTAACCACTCTCATCCTACCCCCACCCCAACCAAGAAAAAATAAGAAGTCTGAGACTCACCATCAAGCTATTTTACCACGATTACCTATAGGTTAAGCACTACCCTCTGAAGCAGATGGTCAATTGCCAGTCTAATAGAAGGGATTGTTATCCTTCCTCTCATCCACTGAATATGCTTTTGATACTCCTCATGCCAGCAAATTGCTACAGGTTCAAATAGTGCCCTATGTATCATAGAGAAACTGAATAATTGAGGCTGTCATACAGCCTCTCTTTTTCCATCTTTTCCCTTTGTTATAGGAAAATTATTCTACTTTCGTATAATTAACATTCGAGAACACAGCACAAGGGAGTATGATGATGGGATCTTACAACTCCATCAAAATTAAAATCATACCAATATGTAAGATAAATAATTAGCAGTAAATGTAGTTTCCAGAGTAGATAATGTCTATTTTCACCACTTAGCATACTCCGGCATGAAGCAGAATCCTTTTTGTGAGCCAAACAAAACAAAACAAGTTAACTTGGATTTATTCTAAACTGTCACAAATGTGCACTGCCCATCATCGTCCTATCACAGTGCTATTTCATCTTGGAATTTATCTTAGGGAAATCTGTACTTACGAAGAGTGGAGAATGCTTGAGGATACGATGTCATTTATTGAAGCTTAAATATTTTCAGATGAAACAGCCAGGTGTAATGAGGTGGAATAAGCATAGAACAAGAAAGTAGAGTTCAAGTTCAGCTCTGCCACTTACTATGTCATCTAGGGCAAGTTTGAATTCAGGTTTCTCACTGTCCTCCTTTGGATGGTTAAAGATTAAATGTAAAGTAGATAATATATCTGGTACATTGTGGATGCTAATAACTGATGGATATCATTATTATCATTATTAAATTGTGCAAGCAGCAGAGTTTCAAGTAAACAATATTTAAAAGAATGAATTCATAGGGAACACAAGAAGGGGATCCACATCAAAGTGTGAACGGCAGTTGTATTTACCTGATAGAGAAGCCTTTTTCCTAGTTTTAACATTTTCCTGCATTTTCTTTAATGAACTTACTTTCACTGTTAATGAAAACAGTTGTTTTAGTTTTCCTACTGAAAATTCCTCCCATGCTTATCAATACGCTCCAGGAGGAAAAGAAAATCCAAATTACATACCGATTTATATGAAATGTAGAAGCACTTTTTAAGCATTTTATGTGAAAGAAATGTCCAGTTTAAGTTCCTAGTATAATTCTCCCCTTAACATTTTTTAAGTCCCTGTGAATCTGAAGAAAAACTAGCTCTGACTTATAAATTAACATTTTAAAAGAAGCATTTGATGAAGAAATGTTCTAAACTGTTTATAAACTTTTCTTCTTTGAAATGACAAGTTCCTTTTTACCAAGACTGAACAAACTTCTATCCTGAAAACCACAAGATTTGAATCGAAATGCTGGGCAAACCATTCTTCTATTCTAGTTCCTGCCTCAAATCGTAGCGAGTTAAATTTTTTCACAAACGGCAAACTCCCTTTTCAGCGCAACCGTATAGATTCACACACCTGGAAAACTTCCAGCCAGGATTTAAGATCACTTCATTTTTCTAACATTTAGGATTCAAGAATCATCATTTTTTTAGTGGGAAACTTTCCATAGTGTATATATGATTTCTTAAAATGCATATTGTCTTAGAACATAGTGGTCCCAGGGAAACTTTCTGCCGAGATTTCTTCTGGCTCTTTTTTGCCGTATTTCCCTATTCATTTCTCCATCCAAACTCCTTTCTCTTTCACCTTTCTCTTTTCCCTTAGTTTTGTTGGTTGGGTCTTTTTTTTTTGTTTGCTTGTTCTCTTGTCTTCCTTCCTGGAAGATGCTACAGTGTTTGAGTTTGAAAGATAAATTGAAAAATGTAAAAAATGGAAGAAAGAAACACAGGAAAGGGGAAAAAAGGGAACAAAGGAAAAAGAGGGAAGAGATCCATAAGAAAAACTTTTCCTCGTTCTTTCTGCTCATGATTATCTCAGCCTTCAATGGCTGGCCAGCACAGAATCACATGTGGACTAGAAAGCCTTCCTACAAAGATTCAGTGAAAATTTTCCAGGAGGTGAGGAAAACTGCTCTTTTTTCCCCCCCACACAGCAAAAAGATGAACAGGCCTTCTTCATGTGTAAATCTCCTCAACTCCACCATGAATATGAAGTAGTGCTCTTCTGTCAAAAGATACCCCCCACCCCACACCACCTCATTCCTGTCTCTGTGCCATTCAGCAAACGACAGTCTTGTTTTGCCAATTTTTCAACCTTTGCGTCATACAACTAAGACACCACTAAGAAGCACTCTTCGCCCTGCCCCAGAAAGTGGCAAATAACTCATTAAGCCACAGAAGGGGGTGTACTTTCCCTTCACTACTCTATTTGTTATATCTTTCCTTAGGAGAGAAATCTAAATGTCCCTAGTCACCTTGCGTCTTCTACGAAATGGAAAGAGCTTTGCTAATATTCTCCACAGAACCCTCTGATTTCATTCACGACGTGACATAAGAGCCCGGAGTTGTACTTTTTCAGTCATTAATCCTCCCCCAACATGGAGCGGTCATAAAGGTGGTTACTCACCAGCTCTCGCTGGTGAACAGACAGAGAGGAGTAGAAAGGAAAGTTGGCAGGGTCTGTGACAACCGATAGCCACAACTGGGAATAAAGACCCCGCTCTTCTGACTATGGGGGAAACATTTCCCCCATGTCAACACACAGCCCACGGGGCAGAGGTAATTTTACCATTTTATGACCTACTGTACTTGGCATCTGTTCTGGCACTGGCGACTGCATCTATTTTGGGGATCAGTTGTGCATTCCCAGATTGCCATTTCCCTCTGCCTTTCACTCTGTTAAATATTCTACAGTATATTATCACTTCATTTTACTTCAGTTATTTCCTCTGACAGTGGTGTGGGGCAGTCTGGACTCAGAGTCACTTCCTCTCTCAAACTCAATCTGTCTAAATGTCAAAAAGGAAAAAAAAAAAAGTAGAACTCTTTACAATCCCAGCAATCTGGCATTTCTGAGGAAATATTTGATAGGTGTTGCATTTCTGAAGCTCCGTTTGCTGGAGGCAGGGGGCAGGGAGGGGAGACACATGGGGTTGAAAATACTGTTCCACTCATGTTTAGCTTTTTCTGAAAAGTAACATTTTGTTCTTAAAAGCTCCAGTCACAAAAGCAGAGGCTATGTTGACATAAAGATTTGTTTGTTTGTTTGTTTGTTTAGAACAGTAGTTCTCTCCCAACCTGTACTCACTGAGTAACGATCTGAGACACCTGCCAACAAATGTGGGCAAGTGACTTGGTCAACAATTTGATGGCACTCACATAGCCCAGAGATTTTCTATGATTGCTTCCCCCTCTTCCCTCTCCCCTCCCTTGGCTGTCTCTTTCCTTTCCTTCCACCCCTCCCCTTTCTTTCCAGGCTAAAAGATAGTCAAATCTAGTGGCCAAAAAAGGACAAATTTCAGAAAAGGCCATGTTGGAGGTTTTGCCACTTACCTTTCAGGAAGAGCGGTGGCATTGGATATTTACAAGCTTTTTCAGATCAAACTAATGAAAGGCTATCAGGAGTAAAATTAGAGATGACTTCATAGGTGATCAGAATTCAGTGATAACACAATACTCTGTGGAGAAATTTTCTGAGGTTAATTAAATGTTTTACCTAAAAGTACTTCTATTGAGTAACATTCAAGAATGCTCCTACACTTGGGAGCAGCCGTAGATCTACCAATAGTGCTGAATAACACGCCACACAGAAACAGGATGTGTCTGTTGCACCACAGATTTCATAACTTTTAGAAGTCAGGGTAGCTTTTATTCCTTTAATTGTTTCAGAAAAATAAGAAGGGGTGAGGGTAAGTATTGTCTGAAAGCACGCACAGTGTGAAGGGGAAGGATGACAAGGGATATAATGGTGGTCAAGAGCCCTGAACACATATCAGGCACAAAGCTAGGTTTTCCATAGACAATAATTCATTCAATTGTCAGACCATCTCTAGGAGATGTTTTTCCCCCTCCATTTAAAAAATGGAGAAACTGAGGCTTAGCCAAAAACAACAATTTGCCTAAGATTACAACACTAATAAGTAGAAGAGCCAGGATTTTTTTTTTTCCTTATTACTAAAGCCCATGCACTTTCTATAACTGAACTAGGATCCCAAATTCGAGTTGATCAGGCTTTCTCTTCTCCCTCTTCCTCCTCCTCATGCTCCTCCTCCTCCTCCTTCTTTCTTTAGAGGCTTGCCTGCTCTCTAAGATTTGCAGCAGATTGTCAACTTTCAGAATAATTGCCCACTCATCTGGCTACAATGCATGCAAGGCAAAAGGAAAATTTTTTCTGGATTAGGAAAATCATCACTAATTTTATTTTCTATATCCCAAGGACAAAGGCATGTTGGCAAAAAATTTTGGTAGCCTAATAAATATTTTCAATTCATTTATAAGTTGAAAAAATATTGTGAAATATTTTAAAACTTTAAGCTATTTTGGATTTAAGGACATTATCAACACTATTGTTGTTTATTTTTAAGCATTGGAAAAGAAAGAGGCTATGTGAAAATATCAGCCAAAATTATGTATTAGGTGTCAGAAGATTACAAAATAAAATGATTTTTTTCTGTATTTAAAAAAAAGAATCTGTTGTCTTGAAAATACACAGAATTTCCTGAGTTCAGTTCATGAGAGGTACGAACCTGGTTTTTAATAAGTCATTCAAATATGTTTTTTAATTGATCAAATTCTGACAGGATTTCATATTTTTCAAGTTGGGCAGAGTTTTGATCAGAATTCAGGGTCTCTTCCTACCCTTCCAACATGGAGTCATTTCCTAGAATTACCAATAATTCCATTATCTTTTTGAAAGAAACAGGGTTGTCTGACACTCTCTGGTTCTCCTGCTTCCTTAGCAGGAGCAATCCTTTTCCCTTAGACTCACATGACAGAAGCTGGATATTCAAGCCTGAATTTTGGTTTTCTCATCCATCCTCCTTCCTCAATGGCATGCCTATATTCTGGATGTTTTCTCTTTTATTGGAGGCATTCTGTGTCTACATGTTCACAAGACCATATTTTAGTGGGCCTCCCCAGTGGCTCAGCAGTTTAGTGCCACCTTCAGCCCAGGGTGTGATCCTGGAGACCTGGAATCGAGTTCCACGTCAGGCTCCCTGCATGGAGCCTGCTTCTCCCTCTGCTTGTGTCTCTGCCTCTTTCCCTCTCCATGTCTCTCATGAATGAATAATTTTTTTTAAAAAAACATATTTTAGCTTAGGAATGGCAGAGGCAGATGATCATGGGGAGATGACCCTTGTATACCATACTCTGTGACAAAAAATATTTCTTAAGATCAATAACAGAAACATTTAGTCCAGTTTGGCCATAACATGAAGTCAACATATACACACACAGACACACATACAATTTAGGTATCACACACAAGTACCTAAATGTCATATATTTACATGCATATTTTACAGCTACAACATCTTATTGTTAAGGCAAATCTATTTAGAAATCAAATAGTGAGCTTTTTTAGGGAATATATGTACTCTGAAGATACATGGCTCTGTGTCAAATGTCAAAGAGGAATTACGTTTTCCTAAAGTCACTTATAGGAACAATAAAGTTGCTATATCAAACCATCATCAAAGAAGATGTATCCCTCATCTATATGCCACTCAGTCAAAAATTAGTAGAGAATTCTTTGTTTCTAATTGCATCTCAGGAATTTGCACACAAACCAGTGGGGCAGGGGCACACCATTTCCATTTTAAACATTTATTTTTTTCAATTTACACATTGAAATGAGAGTACCGGATGCCTAGAAATTTGTGTTCCTGGTATAACTCTGGTAGATATTATTCCAGTGATATTTTTCCATTATATTTTATTACTAGCAGTTACTCAGAATTCTCTAGAAAAGCCACATTGCATTCATCAAGTAGCCTCCAGCAAGGAGAAGGAGAAAAAAGCCATGGTTTTCTATCAGATTCATAGAAAATGGCTCCTTTCAGGGAAGAAAGAACCTTGAAGTATTTGCCAAGAATGTAAAATTCCTGGTATATCTAGAGTTCAAGCATCTTCTTGGTGATTCTTGTGTAGGGGAAGAATTTGAAGTAGAGAATGAAAGGATTTTTTAAAAAAAAATAGTATGTATTTCAAGGGAGCTACACTGAGAAACTGCACAGCCACAATGATCTACAGCAGGTCACATAGTGTTACACCTGGAGGTTGCGCCTGACCTCAGGTGTTCCCAAAACCTGGATTCTATGATTTGGAACCGCAATCAAATTGAGTTTCATTCACCTCATTTATTTGCCAGTATCTGCTGGCTGCCACAAACTGTGCTGGGTGCTAGGACTACGGGAATGAGTGTCTGCTGTCACAAAGCACACTCCAGCGCAAGAAAAAGCAGTTAAACAAAATGTTCTGATTGGAAGAGATAAGTAATAGAAGAGCATGTCCTGAAAGCACTCAGTCCAGTAGGGTTCAAGGGGATTGTCCGAAGACACTTTCTGAAAGCATGACACTGCTACTTAATGTTCTAGGATGAATAAAGAAGTGAAGGGTGTTCCAGAGGCACTTGGGTGGCTCAGTCAGTTAGGCATCTGCCTTCAACTGAAGTCTTGGTCTCGGGGTCCTGGGATGAAAGAAGGCATCAGGTTCTAGGGAGTCTGCTTCTCCCTCTCCCCCTCCCTGCCTGCCTGTGTGTACATGTACACTCTCTTTCAAATAAATAATTAAAATCTTAAAAACAAAACAAAACAAAACAAGAAGAAGAAGTGAAGGGTGTTCCAAGCCTAATCAGAAGGAAAGCTCAGAAAACCTCAAGCAGTTTATGAGCACAGGGGTGTTGGCAATTTGCTAGGAAAAAGGTGAGAGTTGGTCCTAGTAGACGGGTCAGATCTGTCCCTCGAATACTCCAGTCTTTGGATTTTATCCTCAAAGCTTTGAAGGTCTGTTGAAGAATTTTAAGTAAGGCAGTGGCATGGTCAGATCTCTTTTCTTCCTCAAATGATGAAAGGCAGGGTGGAGAAGCTTGTAAGGTGGCACTAGTTCTTCATGAGGGGGACATATTCATCTTCATATCCATTGTTCAGAGCAGAGTCACCAAGGAGGTGGAGACCCACACGTGGTTTTGTGTCAGGAGTATTTATTATCAGACAGAAAAAAAAAAATTCTGCTCAGGAATTATTCATGGATGGCTGAAAGAATCACATGTACTTTACCTTCTCAGCTCAGATCGCTGTTCGGCCTCATTGATCATTTATCTTTGACTTTTTCTTTTCTTCCTTTTTTTTTTTTTTTTTTTTTTTCCAACAAAGGCCAGTTCTACTTCCTTTGAGCCTTATATGACTCAGGACAAATATCTCATCTCTCATGACACCTGAGTAAATCCAAAAGTCAAAATGTTTTTTCAGGAAAAAAATTTAATATAAGTTTCTTCTTAATTAAATGTATCATTTTGTTAGCAGAACAAACATAATGTAATGACTCACCTTTATCTACTTCTTTTCCTGTTTGGGGAAGTGAAGGTGGGGTATATCTTACTTCAAATGGCTTCAGGCAAAGTTGTTTCCATTTTTGGCAGTCCTACTGCCATTCCTTCACTAGCATTTCTTTCTTATCACTGGTAGCCTAAGCAAGCCTTGGTTTCTGACAGAAATTAATATATGAAAATTTGTTTCATGTACTTTTCTAAAGCTGTGCAGTGGGCTGTGCTGGTTCTTAAAATGGAAGCCTCAATATATCATTTGCCAAAATAAATCAATGTTCTTATAATTCACTAGAAAACTCGGTATCTTTTTAAATTTGTAAATTAATCCACCAACTTGGAACAGAGAAGTGACCTTTCAAAGTGCCCCTTTACTAAGAATATCGCTTCTTTAGTTATGTTTATTTTCTGTCCCAGAAAATGTATTTTTTTTCATTCTGAAGGGAACCCTGTAAAGACTTCGCTGACAGAGTCAGAACACTCTGAAAGGCCATTTAAGAAATTAATTGGGATGATGTGATTACATTTAAAGTTAGAAAGGTAGCTTCCAAAAGTCTGACAGTCTCAGTAATCCTACTTTCTAATTAGTTTTACACACCATTCTCATTTGCATCAGAATACAAAATATTGGTGGCATATTTGCTTCATACACCAACTATGATTTTTTTGTGAATCTTAGTTTTTTTTCCCCTTAACCCTCTCTTGTGCCTCTATACTACCTTCCTCCTGTTTCTTTACTTCCTTCACTTCCCTATTGATTGTCTCTTCTCCTTTTCAATGAGTTTTTAATGTCATTGTCCAGTAAGTAAAAATAACTAGAGTGTATAAGACTCCATGCTAGCAACTTGGCACATATTATTTCATTAGATCCTTACGTAAACCCTGCAAGATGGGTATTACATCTTCTTTTTTATTTTTATTTTTTTATTATTTTTTTTTTACAAAGAAAATGAAGAATAGTTGAGTGATTTCCCCATGGTAATAAAAAACAGGCAGTCTTATCTGAACCCAGAACTGATGCACCCTGTCTTACAACCCTCAACCTCCCAAAGCATGATCATTTATGCTATCACATTTTTGTGATCAGGAAATTTTTGCTTATTCAGCATATCATATCTGAGCTCTTCTGTTTGATTCCTTAAAAACCTTTTCTAATGCCTTCCAGTTGAACTCAATAAACCATAATCCAGTATAGACTGTGTAGAAGGCTAAACATGGGCAAATTAATCTGCTACCACTCCCTGACCTCTTCACATCTGCTTGGTCCAGTCAATATCCTTGTTCTTCACTCATGCTATATTCTTTCTCATTCTCTCACATTTATTCTCCATATCTTCTCATGAATTTCCTTTCATGTTTTCAAATTATATTCTTCTTTCAAGCCCTATTTCAAATTTCACTGCTTCAATGAGGCTTGCCTGATCTTTGGTGAGTTGTTGGTGCCTCCTGGCTTAACCGTTGGTTATCTTCTTGTCTCTTACCTGTTCTTTTGATCCATCTCATCAGCAAGATTGTAGGCTGTATGGAACATAGAAACTTAGGAACTCTTTTTTTTTTTTTCTTTTTCCACTTCTTGCATAGCACCAAGTCTGCAGTAATTACTGAGTTAATCATCCTGTCTCTCCATTACCAGTAGGGAGAGAAAGCAATAGTGACCTGATGGAATCTGACTCATAACCTAGAATTACTGGAGCCTTCCCTCCACATTGCTAAGTAGAGAGCCTTGTCCAGTATCATGAATCACAGAATATCATCAAATTAATTCTCCCCCTATGAGAAAATAAAACTTTTAAAATATTAAAAAGTATTATAAATCATATAAGGAGGCCTCATGAAACATGCGCCATGTCCTAGCCGTACCATTGCCAGGCCTTGCATAAGCCAATACACATTGTCTTCACCTATAGAATGAAAATAATTATGTCTAGCTATTAAATTTGATACATGGAGGGCCAAGAATTAAAATTCTTATGACTTAAGTTACTCTAAAACAAACAAACAAAAATCTCTTGGAACCCTCATGGTAATACTGTTTTGAATCAGGCAGTTTTCTCTGTGAAATCCGCTAAGAAGATGGCTTCTGAGATAAAGAAAGCATGTGGCAGTAAGATTCAAGTTCAACAAGTGATGAAGGAGTGCCCACCATGGCAACGCCACATGCAAAACTTGAGGGAATAAACCTTGAACAGGACAGTCTCCCTGTCTTCTAGAAGTGACAGTCCCAATGCCTCCTATTGACATTAGATATTTTGTGATGAGTTATGTTGGGGTAGGGAGTGCTGTAGTGCTTGAGAAACTGCCTGGGGGAGAGGAGTCTCCACATTTATTCCCACAACACAGATCTCGCATAGCGGATTTGAGAAAAGTCTAAGAATATTAAACATTTTACAAAATAACTAACTAACTGTATGACAGTGAGCCTACTTCCCTTGATGTATATGTTATTATTTCCCTCCCTGCCCCCCACCCACTGAACACAGTGGAACTCTGGTGCTCATCAAGTGAAAAGTTTGCTCCTGGATCTACACCCCCACTGGCAAAAAAAATCAGGTTTCCAGGTAGGTCCGGGAGCACGATTTGCAGATTTTCTGATAATGCTATCAACTGAAATCTCAGTTCTAAGTACAGAATCAAACATCATTCCAATATCCTGCCAGATTATCTTTCATAGAATAAGAGAGACAGCACTCACATAATTAAGCCTCAGGTTAGAGCTAGATCATATTCACTGCCAGAAATTTCTGTGTAGGATCTGAGAAGACTGGCAAGATAAGCCCTTCCTCTCTGGGCAATAGAGCTCCCAATGTGCCCGTGAGGTTTCCCATGTTAAATGGCCACTAAAGACACGCAAGATGTCCATCCCTTGTTTCCTGGCACAATACATTAAACACAGGAGGTTTTCTTCTGGTTCTAGATTGTCAGAGAAATGAATTTAATTGACTGTAAAAGGGACCAGAAATAAGCCTTTTTGTGATTGAATTCTACCGTTTTTTGCCTGGTAAGAGGGATTACACCCTTTCATGTGGCTGCAAGTAGATGTTATGCTTGAGAAGAAGTTTCAGCCATTTCAAAACATGTCTTTTCTTTCCCAGTGACCCTTCTGCACTCTCCTGTTAAGATTCTGAAATAAGGAAGTTAACAGGCTCAGAGATCCCACTGTTTCCTATTTCTATTTCCAGTAATAGCTCTCAGGGCTACTTTGTCACCAAGACCCACAGAATTGAATGTGATTGCAGCAAAAGGTACTATGAGTAGAAAATGAATTCCTTATGTTGAAAAGAGAAAAATGTGTGGGTGCTTTAGGAATGGGGTTGTAGACAATGGTGGACTTTTCAACAGTGTATTACAAAGGGATGGCAAAACTGACAGATGATCAGGCAATTGACATCATTTTTGAAAATAAAAAAGCTGAGCTTTCCAATTTATTATGGCTTTCGTGCATTTTCCTTTTAAACTGCTGCTTATATTGCTTACAAAAAATTTACATGCAATCTATTTTGATGTGTTTTGTCAGCAAAATTTCATAAAGCAATATGAACTCCTATAAAGTCGACTTACCTTATAGTTTTCTTCCAGGAAGCAAAAGTCCTTGGCTCAAATCTTAACCAATGATTATTATTATTTTTTAAAGGTACCCAATTATCTATGGTTACTCAGTCAAAATCGAAATGGAGATGTCGTTTGAGGTTTGGGGACCTTAGTGACCTAACGAATTCAGAGAAAATTTTTGGGAATTTGGAAAATTATCTATCAAAGTGCCCCCTATACTTTAATCCAGGGCATAAATCTAGAATACTTTGTTTCACCCTTCTGCCATAACCAAACTTTTCTGTTTCTTTTTTTGTTTTTCATAGCCAAACTTTTCAAAATTTGAGAGCATATTCAGTGGCGTTGCATTCTACATAATGGTTAGGTTAGAAATTCAGCTTGTCCAGTCTAATAATTTCATGGAGAAAAATTATCAGTTAAAACCTCTTACATTAGTGAGATGTATAATAAACTGTGTATCATTTGTATAAACAGCTTTATACAATACATATCCATATGTGTACTATAAAGTGCAGTATCTAAAAATGAATGTATTTTTTATAATTGTGGTAAAATATACATAACTATTTTTAAATTTACCATTTTAACCATTTTTATTTTATTTATTTTTTAATATTTTATTTATTTATTCATGAGAGACACAGTGAGAGAAAGAGAGATAAGCAGAGACACAGGCAGAGGGAGAAGCAGGCTCCATGCAGGGAACCAGACATGGGACTCAATCCCGGGTCTCCAGGATCATGCCCTGGGCTAAAGGCTGCGCTAAACCGCTGAGCCTCCCGGGCTGCCCCATTTTAAACCATTTTTAAAGGTACAGTCTAATGGAATTAAGTATATTCACATTGTTGTGCAACCATCACCACCATCCACCTCAAGTTTTTTTCATCTTCTGAAACTGAAACTACATACCCTTAGCAATAACCCTTACCCTTAAGCAATAACTCCTCATATGCCCCACCTTTGGGCAACCACCATTCTACTTTCTGTTTCTGTGAATTTGATTATTCTAGATTCCTCTTATACTGGAATCAGACATTGTCTTAATGGGACTACCTTCCTTCACTTAGCAAATTTTCTCAAGTTTCATCCATGTGTAGTATGTATCAGAATGTTTCCTTCTTAAGGCTAAATAATATTCTGCTGTATGTGTATACCACATTTTGTTTATCCATTCATCCATCAATGGCCCTTTGGATTGCTTCTACCTCTTGGCTGTTGTGAATCATGCTGCCATGAACCCAAGTATAAAATGTTTGTTGGAATTCTTGTTTTCAATTCTTTTGAGTACAAATCCAGAAGTGAAATTGCTGGATCATATGTAATTCTATTTTTAATTTGCTAGAGAACCACCATTCTATTTTCCATAGAGACTGCACCGTTTTAAATTCCCATCAGCAGTGCATGAGGGTTCTATTTCTCCAGTCCTTGTCAACTCTTTTTTTTTTCCCCTCTCTTTCTTTCCTCCCCTCACCCCAGCTCTTTGGTGAGGGGATGCATCTTTAATTACATCATATACCTCGGAGTAAGTTCCGTAGCAACGCACTCTGGGAAAATTCTGATTCAGGACAACTTGAGATCTATTGACACATGATAAAACAGCCAATGCTTTGACAGTATACCAGGTGTTGTCAATAGTACAGAACGCACAATGGGAAAAGAAGGTATTTAGAAGAAGAAAGAGGCGGAAACCACTGGATTGCTCACTCAGGCAAATTTGCCAATCATTATATTAGTTTTCATGGGTAAGTTACAAATTTAGGAAGTGAATGACTCACTTGTCCATTCTCGATGGTTGTATCATAAAAAAGATATTGCATGTGCTCACCTGCTTACCAGCGGTGAGCACCCAATCCTAATAGATTGTTGGGTAAATATGCTTCAAGGTTGTCAAGCCAGGCCGGCTTCTCACTGCTAGGCTGTGCAGACACAGCCTCAGATTGTCTCCACAGAACAGGTCACTATGACCTCTAGTGTTCTGGCTCCACTTCTGAAATCCCTCCTCTAGCTATAGAAGTTCTGCCAAAGCCTCTTGACACTAAAACCTACAACAGATTAGTCTGCCGCCACCGCTGTTGCTACTGGTGCTGCTGTGGTTTCCCCGCTGTGTCCTACTCACCTTTGTCTGGCCCCAACTTGTCCATTAACTTGTTTCTTCTGCCCACCCTGCCTATGCTTTCCTCATTTCAACACCCCCTACAGCGGTGCTTGCGATCCCTGCTGTCATCCGTCCCGAGCACGTGTGCAAGTCACGGGGACCTGTTGCAGCAGGCACCGTTGGGAGCTGGGCTGTGTTCCAGAAGGTGGTTGTAAGGGCTCCTTCTTCGTTTTTTAAGATTAAATGAGGCTCAGGGATGATGCTGATGAAATTGTTTAGAAAGGTGGATGTGGTGCCTCTGTAGTAGGTCTAGGTCCTACATTAGAAGGATTGGACGGACTTGCCTTTCAAGTCTGGGCGGATGCACATTTGCAGGGATGCCCCGAGGACTTTCTACTTTAAACGCATGCAGGGCAAATCCCATTTTGAAAACTCCAAGAGGTTGTTTATTTTGCCAACACTATGAAGGTTCTTCACTGATTCACAGACAGATTTTTTTTTAACCACATGGAAGTCATACAAGTTTTTTCAGACTTCCCTCTGTTATATACTTGAAACACTGTCTATCATGCATTCCTTTGTTTATTCAACACACAGTTCTTAAGTGCTTCCAATGTACCAGGCACCGTGCTAAGGAATAGGAAAGAAAGCATCACGGTGAATAAGATTATGTTCTTTGGAGTCATATATGCTTACATTGTATCCCAGCTCTGCCACCCACTAATGGAACCCAGGGCAAATATCTTAACCCCATTAGTACTCATTTACCTCAGTTTTAAAATGGTGAAAGTGATAGTTCCATTCATAACATAGAATAACATAGCGAGGGTTATCTGGCATGTATGTATGTAAACTACTTAGCACAATGCGTGGTACAGAGTAGTAATTTAATAAATGTTTGAAATTATACTACTGCTGTTATTCTTGCATTGAGAGGGGGGATATGAGTTTTTTATCTTCAAGTAATGCATCAGGTCCCATGGAGACAAGTATGGAATCAATTACAGGACAATATAAGTATATAAGGAGGATTGCGAGATAGAAACTCTGATCAGGGGGGAGGGCTAATTAATTCTGCCTGGAAGTAAGAAATATGGGAGACTTTGTGGTTGGCATAGAAAAGGAGGTTTTACTTGTGCTGGAACTTAGCAAACAAAAAAGATTTTGTAAATCTTTTAATGTGATTTTTAAAATTTTTTTTTTGTATTTGATGTGTTTCTCAACATATGACTTCAGCCTACAGTATCCTTTCTGCCTTCCATTCTAAAGCCTAAATTTTATCAGTGCTCTAATCCTTCAAGACTCTGTTCAAATGTCAAATCTTCCTTGATTCCTTCCCCAATGAGTGAATAAATTAGGCATTCCTTGAAGGTACAGTTGTATACTGGGGACTGAAAATAATTTTTCTTATAAAGAAATTTATTTTGGCAAGAGAATTACTGTAATGGAATATAACCTGTATTAACATGAGTGCCATCAATCATTCTCTGAGATGAGTATGATAAACATTTCCATTTTTGATCCAATTAAAGCTAGTGGAGCTAGAAAAAACCATATGGACTCCTTTTCTTTTTTTTAAGTGGTATAAATTTTCAAGGCGTAACTACCCAACTGATTCAGAGACAATAATATGCCAGTAGAGTTTGGATACAATCTGCTGATATAACATAAAGGTCTTAGAACAATAAACAAAACTCGTAATATAGGGAACTGATGGCATCAGGATAATTAGATCCATCAGTACGTTTAGTAACAACCAAATGAAAGAAAACCACAACCCAGCAAGCTAGAGGCATATTGCTGGTCCCCTTTTGCTAAGTAGCCAACTAGATAATATTCAGTGATAGTGAAAATAATCAGTAAAGTTTACTACGTAAATAACCAAGGCAAATTATACCTATAATAATTCCAGAAAAATAAAACCCAGGAGGCAGTACACAATAGCCACCCAAATTTCTATCTTCCACAAGGAATTGCCAAAGTCCTATACTGAAAATCCAAATACTGACTCCGACAGAGGCAGGATCATCATTCAGATATGAAATGATAAACATGTGCCATAAGGATATTAGCAAAAAGGCACAAGAATCTGCTGTATCGCATGTTTGCCAGCAAAAAGAAAGATGGAAAAGGTGGTGGAGAGTGAGGTGTGGGGGTTAAAATAGCCATAAAATGAAGCATTGACATTTTTGCCTTGAAAATAAATAATAAATGGATGATAGGTTGAATTTTACAGAAGCCACAAACTGGCTATCTGATGTATGAATGTAGTCTACTGGCATTTTGTAAAATAGTTTTTAATTAGAAGATTTCACAAGATTGTTTAGTAGGAGATGGACGAATGTAACTCCATGTTTACTGCTAGAAACCAAAGCTTTGTGTGAAATCTTGAATTTATTGGAGCGGGGAGGGGAGTGGTGGTAGAAAGCTGTACCTATCTGTTCTTAACCTGATTCCTTCCCCTTATTTCTGAACTGCAGGAGACTGAGCCCTCTTGGGCTTTAGTGACTCCATCTGGGGAGTGTTTATTTGATGGTTGATGTTGCTGTGCCAGTTACTTACTTTCCCACTTGCTATTGTCTTGTAACACACATGCTGACCCTTTCCCCTTCTCTCTTTACCTTGGGAAAATACAATGAATAAAAACTTATTGGTACTGAAAAAAAAAAAAAAAAGATTTCACATGAGAGTCCAGATTTGTCTTTTCAAGATTGGAAACCTTATGCACAGATATTTGTAATAGCCACACCCTCACTCCTTTAAGATTTCACTTTGTTCAGTGTGAAACATGAATATTAAATAAATCCAGTAATTCTGGGCCGGTATTTATCCATATAATAACTGGCATAATTTAAGTAGAAGCTGCCTTTCATTGGATGGTTACCATACTCTCTAACCTACCACAACCCCCAATCGTCACATGGCAGCCCTCTCTTTCTTAGCATGCAGTTTAAAAAAAAAATTAGCCTTGTTCTAATTACACAGAAATTCTACAAAAATCAATAAATATACAAAACAAGTTTCAAAATAGCATACACTAGGCCTTTTTATTAAATGCCTTTATATACATCAGTATCTATTTTACAAAAGTGAAATCTGAGATTCAGGTGGGTAAGTAAAGTCAGTTACCTGAAAAAGGAGACCTGAGTTTTAAGCCATCATGTATCTGACCTCAAAGCCATGCTCTTTACTCTCAGAAGTCTTAGAATTTATTAAGACATAACATGAGTATTTTTTTATCTGTGGCAAAGCTGGATTGAAATGTCTTTATAAAACTAAGGCCTTATTCATCCTACATCTAAGAAAAGCAAAGATACCTCTTCTGAGAAAGAAAAAAACATATTTCAGGAGATTGTTCAAGTATTCTTTAAAAAGATCAGACATGATGTTTGAGCTGAGCGGTGGAACCAAGACACCAAACTCTGGGGGAATGTGCAGTCAGTGGAAACACCTGCAGATTCTTCTACTACTCAGTGGTAATCCTCCCACCAGCTCCCGTTCGAGGCCGTGCAATGCAGAATTGATGGTTCTTATCCCCACCATGGAAAGAGACTACAGCTGGGTTATTTGCTTGCTAGTCATAACCTGATCGGGGCTCACCTGATAAACAGAGAAAATGTCAAATGTTACATCCCTGTTTACTCTTTGTGAGTTATGTGACTTGAACACTTCTCCTCATTTTTTATTCCTATTTGACAGAAGCTTGGCTGTAGGGAAACTAAATTTCCCTATGGGCCTCATCAGCTGTGAAGAAAGACAGGGGGACAATAATACTTCCTGTGGCCTTGATCTATAAATCCACAGAGTACCTCTCCTTGCCCCACAACTCCATAATAATATTTTCAGCTTCTGTTCATGCTTGCTTTCCAAAATCGAACCCCAGATAACAGCTCTGATGATCCAAAGGAAATTGTTGACAGCCAGCCGTCTTTTTATTCAAGAACAACCTGGAGATTCATGGACCAAGACAAACAAATACTATACATCCCTGACATTATTTGGCTATGTTTCCATCATCATTAAAAAGCTTAGCTGAGGGGTGCCTGGGTGGTTCATTCGGTTGGGTATCTGACTCTTGATATGGGTTCAGGTTTTGATCTTACAGTTGTGAGTTTCAGCCCCACCTCGAGCCCCGCGTTGGCCTTCATGCTGGCCATGGAGCCTACTTAAAAAAAATTTTTTAAAGTTTGACTTCAGTAATTCAAGTGTAATAAGTTGATATTCAGAGAAGACAGTCACCCCTCAAAGCTCCCTAGTTATCCTCATCATCATTTCCTTTTTCAATATGGCCAGAGGGAAGAACTATTTCCTCCCTATCACCTTCTTGCTTGACTTTTGAACCTCGTAATCCCCAACTCAGTTTCCCGTCTTCCATATGAGGGAAATATTCATATCTTTGCATCCCCCCCCCCCCGCCACATGCATGATGTTTGTGTGAAAAGAAATAAAGATATTATCTTGTTAGTAAATCCTAAACACCTATTTCTGTTTATTTGGTTGGTTGATTGGTTAGTTGGGAGGAAGTGAGTTTTTTCTAATTCTTTTTTTTTTTTCCCAAAAGTGTCTTAAGCACCACGCTGTGGCATATGTTTGTGACTTAAAGAGTTCCACAAGGCTGGAGTACCAGGGTGGACCAGATGGTTAAGTGGCCGACTCTTTACTTCCGCTCAGATCACGATCTTAGGGTTGTGAGATGGAGCCCCACATCAGGCTCCACGCCAGGCATGAAGCCTGTTTGGGATTCTCTCTCTCTCTCTCTCTGTCCCTATCCTGCTCTCTCTGTCTTAAAAACAAAACAAAACAAACAAAAAAAAAAAAGCAAAACAAAAAAAGAAAGAAAATTTTAAGTTAAAGAAACAAAAGAGTTACAAAAGTCTAGCAAGACTTGTGATGAGATATACAAAATTTGGAGGTGGCCCCTTTGTTATTAAACAGCTCTGATCCTGGCATGAAATGGCCCAGGCTTCAGCCAAAGGAAGGCTAGCATGACAGATGCCTGATAGCATCACTAGAAAGGACATCCACAGTACTATGTCTTGGACAAACAAACAGCACTCTTCAGATGGTACTAAGATTCTAAAACACTTTAAAATAGAGTTATAGAAAACGTGCATTTGCTTTTGAGACCATTTAAGTCTATATAGAAACCGTGTAGTCCCAAGTATCCTGATTTCAAGGTGATAAAAAGGGAGGAAAGAGGTAATTTACTATGATTTCTTAATCAAAATAGTTAAATACTTGATTGGATGGCACCAAAAACTGTCAAATTCAGGTCACATGTAAAATGCCCTGGTCTTCTTAGAATGCTAAACTATGATACAAGAAATTCAGAGAGAAAATCACAAGTTAGATCTACAGCACTGATACAAGACATATTTAGAGATGTATCCCACCCTCCAGGGTATGAAATAGTCATTAGTTCATTAATTGTTGAAGAAGTAAATTGATTTTGACTTGTACCTTTTTTACATGATTAATAGAGAAAAGATGGCTTTACTGACAGAAATATTTTTATGTACAGCCTAAACAGGTCTCTTCATGAAAATCTTCCTAGATTCTGGGGTGTCCATGCCCTTACTGTGTTTGAAGCTTGCTGCCCACTTTGGAATTTGTTTTTTGCCCCTCTCTCAGTTGCCCTGCATGCTAAGATCATGAGGTACACTGTTCGTTCAGAGGGAAAAATAAATATTGGGTTGCTCTAACTGAGGTCATAGTTTCTCCATGTCTAGACACCACCAGTAACTGGTGCCTTCTGGACCTGCTGTGCTTTCCATGGATTTATAAATGTATGAATTGCTTTGTATTTGGTTGCATAAAATGTACTACATTTCCAGACAAGTTTCAAAACTGTATTTAGATCTCTCCGATAAGTCTCTGCTCAAGCCATTTTTCTTGCACCAAGAGCACATGACTCTACATAATGAATCGGTGGACAATATGATGGCTGTTTTCCATATTTTCAAATTTACCAGACAAATGATTTTTACTTTTTGCAAGCTAGCTATATATTTTTTATTCCATTGGTGCTATATCCTTCTTTGGCCACTTTGAGTTTAAATGAAAAAAGGTAGAAGAAAAATAAATATCCTTTAATAATAGCATGAGGAAACAATTGCTTGTAGAAAAAAGTGAATAAAAATTATTTTTTCTTTTTTACATTTTTTTCTCCTTTTAGATAGACCATTTTGCTTTGGTTCTTTTATTGCCTTACTGTGTCACAATATATAAGAAAAGCGAAGTATGAGAAAAGACACACTCATACACATATGTTTTTAAGGATAGTCCAGGGAAATAAGTCTTTATGAATCAGCCTGAACAATTCTACAAACCGTATGAGTTTTGATTCTATATAGTTACTTTCTTAAATTCACCAAATAATCACAAATGCAGATCTATATATATATATATATGTATACTTCTGCAAACAAAAATAATTTATTACTTGTTATGCCAATGTCCAAATAAAATTTAGTCTTTTTGCGTGTGCTTGCTAGAGAAAAACATGTGTTCTAAAAAATACCCTGTAGGCCTCTGTGAATATTTCAGGACACAATGTATTTTGTCAGCTTTTTTGGGTTATTTTGAGCATAGAATATTTCATAATTTCTAAGTCTCTAATTGATCCACATTATTTAGAGAATTTAGAGAACACATCATAACATACTCTTTGAAATAAGAATCCTAGTTGTGTTTCAGTTATTACTGTTTTAAAATTGAAATAAGACATTAGGAGCCAAACAACAAAACCATTAAAAAAAAGAATACAAACCTCATAATCGCTATCAAAAATTTTTAAGTTACATTAATGGCCTTAAGCTAGTTGTTCTCTGTAGAAATGCCTTATCAATGATTCTACTTTGTTGGTTTTGTCTTGGGGGAAGAGCTTAACTACCTCCAAGCTATCAGTATCCTCTTCATCATAATAGTCATATCAAATTTTAGCACTATTTAAAAAAATTTAGCACTATTTTATTAACTACACATTAGTACAGAAAAGTATTATCTTTACCTAAGTTTGAGGAGGGACAAGCTCTAATCATGAAAATAATTCAAGTTGAGTTTCTTCTTGATTTGTGCAGTGTGTTTTGCTTTCTTGAAAGAATAAGGTGGTGTACTGAGAATTCATACATTGTTCCCCATGCTTATCCCTCTTGCGTTATTGACATCTATCCCCACTTTCTCTTCTTGCCCCACTTCTACTTGTCCTTCAGTTTGTTACCTTATGAAGTTTCCTGTGTCCTCTAATTTCTGTTAAATAACCTCAGGATTTTCTATAACATTTTGTACTTCCCTCTATTATAATACTGGTCGTGTTTTATTGTAGTGAGTTACTTCTGTTTCTCTCCTTTCCTGAATTTCCAAAGAGCAGAGACCTCCAGTATCTTGTCTAGCTAGTCAATAAATGTGAATTAATTAACCAATTAGTGTGTATTTAATAAATGTTTCTAAACCAGTTAGCATTTTTAAAAGATAATTCATTTAGCTCCATCAGTTATACAAACATAAATTACAGCTAGAAAAAGGGTTGACTTTTTAAAACTACAATAATGAAAATATCAATGTAAGAGTCAAGAAAAAATAGTTCTTTCTTAGTAATTGAATTTGCCTCTAAGAAATGACCATTTTTTTGTTGGTTAGCTGCATGGGGTAAGAGGTAAGATCCTAAGAGCAAGAGTGAGTATTAATAGCTACTTACTGAGTTTTAAGGAATCAAGTTAATTTAAATGTACAGCTTTTGTTGTCCTAACTCAGATCTAGGCAAACAAAATTGGAGCAAGGACTGAATTGTTTCAGAAAATAGAAAGTATTTCAGAAACTATGAAACAAGTAGAAGGAGAAGAGAAGAGAGGTTTTTGACAAATACAAAGGGACTCTCGGAGAAAGAACAGGAATACCTTTTAAAATATTTGTAAGTTTTACCACGCAAAATTTATGTATGTTGTAACATCTCTTCTTTTTCTCCCCATGAGCATATAATGGACTTGAATCTGTATTTTTAAGAATGAAATGGAATCATGAATATAGTTTCAAGATTTATTTAGAACAAAACCATATCATATCTGTATTTCCACTGATAAATCTAAGAAGCATATTTGGTGGTTATGCGGAAACATGGTAATGCATTAAATTCTAAAAAGAATGGGAAAAGTAACAAAGAATAATGTTAGCAGATTCAGTTGAAGGAAATAAAAAGTTTTGTATCATAGGAAAAATGTATGAAATAAAAATACACCAGGAAAATACTTGTAGGACAGGGTTAATTCATTTGAAAGAGCTCATAAAAATTCACAAGAAAACATCAAGTCACTAATATGGTAAAAAAGATGAAGAGACAGTTGATAATTAGTAAACAAACATATGGGAAAATGCTCAAACTCACAGGTTATTAAAAGAATGTAAATTGAAAAAATTACATTCCCCTTTTATATCATTAAATTAATAAAATTTTAAAGTAACATTATAACCATGTGAATGTGTGTATTTGCAAAGTAGTATGCATTCATTTATTCTTTTCTATTGGCAGTTTAAACAATGCATTCAGGAAAAATATATACATTATGTTTCAAACGTCATAAATATGTTTATATTCTTTAACCTAGTTTTTCTGGAATTTATCACAAGGAAATGATCCAAAAGGCAGAAAATGTTATATGGATAACCCTGTTCATAACAGAGCAAATTAAAACTATTGATTTTTAAGAGCAGTACATTTCAAATGCTTAAATTTTTTTTACATATTCTAGTATTGTATTTGAATTTTTAAAAAAGGATTAGCTTTTCTTAAAGTTTCTTTTTTAGGTATTAACAAAGATTTTAATTTTCCTTCAAACAAAAAACAAAGATCATTTTATTTGATTGTGCAAATTTTGCTCAGAAATAGTGAGCAAATACTTTAACAATGAGAACTTAGCTTGCATCAGGGCTTTGGTTTCACAATTGCCATGATGTTGAAAAATACATTAATTGCTATTCCTTGGGCTTCACTCATATATAGTATTCTTCTACTTTTAAATGAAACAAGATCAGTTCTAGAGTACATATTGGGACATTTTTTTCAGATTTCCAATAATATTAAGGTTAAATAAGTCTTATTTTTAAATAACCTCTTTTTTATGATCAAAGAGTAATATATATTCACGGTAGTAAATTTAGAAAGATAGAGAAAAGCATGAAGAAAAATAGAAAATCCCAGCCTCTCGGCATCCAAAGAAACCATTATTAATATTTTGATTTTATTCATCTGTATCCCTAAACAAAAATGGACTCATAATGTGAGAAAATGTTTTGTAAACCTTTTTTTAAGTTTCTATAACATGATATAGTTGTGCATTTTATTAAATATTCTATCCCATCATATTTTTAATCCCCATTTTATCTAAACCTGCCTTACTTAACTCAATATCAAGTGTTGAATTTGATCTGTTCTTCTAAAAGGGAGACCAAAAAAAAAAAAAAAGGAGAAAAATTCACACAAATACCTCATAAAGGGAGAGAAATAATAGTACTAAAAACATTCTAATAAAGGACACTTCTGTCTACCCAATTCTTTATAAGTCTGCTAAAGGCAGCAGATGTCAAATGTTTTTGTTTTATGGTGATTTTTACCATAGCTCAAAAGTCAATATTCTGCTGTCAGATGTGGGTTTACATGTGAAGAATAGGAAAGGAACTTAACTAGGAAGCACTGAGCTCAGGGAATTGAATTTGCTTGTAATTCACTAAGCATACATGTTTACATGACCTTTAGAAAAAGGAATTAAACCAGTTTTTCACTAGCTCTAGGCAATCCACATTAAAGAGGCGATTGAATCAAGAATCTAAAATACTCCTTACAAGATAGCCAGACTAACAGAAAATTACTTTAATTCAAATATATTTCACTATTAAATATATAGTGACATTAACATGACACGTTTACCCTAGTAAGAAACTGCAGATGTGAGTTTAGTTTTAGCTGAGTTGTTATATGAACCATAGACTATTTTACTGAGCACCAAAACAAGTCTACCTCTCCCCCAAACGTCAAATGCAGTATTTTCAAATCTCATTTCAAGCATCCAGATTTTCTTTTGGCAATATCCTGAATCTGTTCCAGATCTGTGATTAATGATAATGTCTAGTATCAAACTGATATAAAATCAGGAAGCCTGGGTTAGGGTCCAGCTCTATCAATAAATGTCTATATGATCATACGCAGGTAACTTAAACTTTCTAGGACTTAATTTTATCATCTTTAAATGAAAATACTGAGTTATATAATCTTCAAGATTCCATCTAGCTCTAAAGCTTTGGTATTCTGGTTCATATTACCAATCCCTTTTGAAGGATATCAAAGTGATACCAGTATATTGCAAGGGAACTGCTGCATATTGCAGCCTCAAGGATGGAATAAAATAGCTAAATCTCATCTCATTCTCAGGCTTGCACCTAACCCCGAAGAACATGTGACTAAATATTTAGTGAATGAAATGAATGAATACATGAGTATTCTACTATAAATATATATGTTCAACAAGAAAGGGATTGGATTAGTATGCCAATACAGTATTATCTATTTCCAGAGTTGTGTACAGCATATCTGTATTGAGCTGACATAGAAGTTCTGTTTTCATTACAATATATTTAACCTCCAGTTTGTGTATACAAAAGATTCTAACTTAAAAAAAGCAGCAAAAAGAGGAAGTATTAGAGTCCAAACAGATGAGAGGGAAATAAATATTCCAATTGTTTAAAATTATTCTAGTATTTATCTTTCTTTAAAAAAAAATCCTGTCTTAATTTCCTTCAGACATATAACTGAGAATTTATTTTCCCTGGGAAGAGGATAAAGAGCTGAGAGATATGATCAGTATAAGGAAAGAATCTCCATTTTGGGGAGAATTCAGGAAAAATAAAAACAATTAACACACTCCAGGGATTTCAGGGGAAAAATGATTAAATGAATTATGTATAGCCTAAGCACAGACCAAGGAAACCAGCGGTATCTACCCAACAGTGTCTGAAGATTTAACAGAGTTTTTGTTACCTAGGATTCAATTCAGTGCACTTGAGTAAGAGTCAGTGTTAAGAAAAGCTGAACAAAGAAAGTGGCATACCTTATAGAAAACTAATCAAATATAAAGTATTTTTAAAAATAATTATGAGTTCATTTACATGCTCACAGAAACAGTACACTAAGAAAGAGTAGAGTTTTGGGGAGATCAAAGGAAATCCTGAAATGAATGGTAAGGAAATAAAATTTGCTTTTAAAGTTTTTTGGGGGACGCCAGAGTGGCTCAGTGGTTGAGTGTCTGCCTTTGGCTCAGGACGTGATCCCAGGATTTGGGATCAAGTCCCACATCAGGCTCCCTGCATGGCACCTGCTTCTCCCTCTGCCTGTGTCTCTGCCTCTCTCTTTGTGTCTCTCATGAATAAATAAATAAAATCTTAAAAAATAAAATTAAGTTTTTTTGGAAGTAAGAAAGAGGAGCCAAATTTGACTAGCTATTCAATAAATATTTTGATAATTTTTAACTACCAAATATGTGCATGTACTACTTCAGGCTCTGGGAACGCACTGACTCCTGCTCTCATGAGGTTCACATTCCAGGGGGAAGTGGGGAAGAGAAAGGTAATTAACAGATAGTTGTACCATGTGTCAGGTGCTGCTATAACTATATGAATCATAGTAAAGAAGGATAAGGAAGAGAGTGACTTGTGTGGGTATTATTTTCTATAGGGGTTCAGGAAAATTATCTTTGATAAGGCAACATTTGAGCAGAGACCTGAGTAAAATGAAGTTGCATTCCAAGAAGAGTAATGAAAGCAAGTGCAAAGACCTTGGGAAAAGAACATTTTTGGCATATCCAAGGATGAATAAGGAGCTCAATATGGACAAAGTAGAATGTACCAGGGAGAGAACAATAGGAGAGAAGTTCAGAAAGAGAACAGAGGGCATATCACATTGAGTATATAAGTCAAGATGAGTTTACATTTTGCTTGGAGTGAAATGAAAAGTTTGGAGGGCTTTGAAAAGAAAAATAATGTTAGTAATCTCTATTTCAAAAGAATTTCTCTGATTCCTGTAGGGAGGTGACATTGTAGAGGGTCAAGGGCCAAAGCAAGAAAACCAGTTAGATTACTAATTAGTTTGCTTGGGTAATAGTGATAGCTTGGATTATACTGGTGAGAATGGGATTGGGAGAAGTGGCTGGAATATGCATGTTTGAAGGGGAAGGCCAAAAGGATTTGCTGATGCATTTGGATATAGGATGGCAGGGGAGGTGGTACAGAACAAAAATGAAGGCTAAAATATTGTGCAAAAATTTAAGTACTACAAAGGAAAAGACTTCACTTGTTTTGTTGACTGAAATGTTCAAAGCACATAGAATAGTGCCTGACACATAGTAAGTGCTTGATAAATGTATGTCAATTAGATAACTTTTGGTCTGTTATTGGGAAAAATAGATTTTTCATTTACTGAAATGGAGTTATGATATGGTGGGAGCAGGTCAGGTGTAGGACTCAGAACTTCAGTTTTGCACATATTAAGTGGACATGTTATTTAGACATACAAATAAAAATATAGATGAGGTAGTTGGGCATACAAGTCAGAGCAGGGGTAGTTAATTTGAAAGTTTTGGTATTTAAATCCATAGAACTGGATAAGATCACCTAGTAACTGACTATAGTTGGAGGAGAAAATAGACCTAAGGATTAAGCATTTAGATACTCTAACATTTAAAGGTTGAAGAAAAAAGAAAGATCAGATCCTTCTCATATAGCTGAGAAAGAGGGTTCATAAGATGGGAAACAGTAAAAGTTGAAAATCCTAGAGTCCCAGTGAAGAAAACATTTCAAGAATGTCAACTGTCAACTATTGCTGAGAGATCCATGACTACCAGATTGAGAATCATCAGCTTTATCATTAGTGACCCTGAGAAGAATTATTTATGTTAGAACAAAAGTCTAATTGGAGTAAATTAAATAAAAATAAGAGAGAAAAATAAGTGAAGTGGTAGTGAGTTTAGACAACTCTTTCAAGTAGTTTTACTTCTAAAAGGACTAAAAGGACCACAAAAATGGAGAGAGATGAACCATTAGGGAGGATTTTTACAAGATGGAGAATACCGTAAAATTTTTATATGTGTGCTGTAGAAGAGAAGGAAAAAAAGCAATGAGGCATTAAGTATAGGGTCATTGCAAGAACAAAATCCTTGAAAAATCAAAAATGGTGGAGATTCAAGGCACAAGAAGAATTGACCTTAGCTAAGGAGCACAGGAAGTTGAAAATGGAAGCAAAATATATGGAAAGAGATGTGATTATATTTGAATTTTTTTCCTTGAAGAATCATGTAGGTGTTTGAAATAGTTCTTCATAAAATAAGAATTTATCAGCTCATTCATCAGCTAAAATAGAAAAATCCATCAGCTAATAATGAAAAGTAGAGAGAGGTTATAGGGAGTTTGAAAAGAGGGAAGGGCAAAATAGTCTTCCATAGGATTAAAAGGGTGATTGGATTTGACAAATGCATAGTAGGGTTACAGGTAACATTAGGAACCACTAAATAACATGCTAAGTCTCAATAATTCTGCAACAAATGATCATGAATTTAAAGTGAGAATAGTCAATATGATTGTGTTTTTCCAGCCATATTCTAAAGCTTAGGTACAAGAATTGAGTAGAAGGGTGGTTAGATTCAATTAAGGTTGAGTGTTTTCCCCAGAAAACAAAGGGAGAGAAGGTCCCAAAGTTGAAAATATGACAAGGGAATAATTACAATTTTGGATCAGGAGATTTAAGCCACATAAGAAGGATGGTGAGATCATGGGGAAGGAATAAAAGACAATGAAAAAGTCACAGAATCACTGTATCAGAAAGTTTCTGTGAGTTTGTTGGATTCAAGGTGCCAGTGGTATATACTAAAATAGAGGGTGGTGGTCAGATAGCCATATGCTTGAGTTTTATATGATGGGATTCAGCTACCATAATGACCATGCAAATGGGTAATTGACTTGGACTGGAAAACAAGAACATTGGAAGAGCTAAAAGTTCTGATGGCGAAAGAATTGCCAATCAACACTGAAAACACAGCACAAGTAGAAGTGTATAGAGATTAAGACAGGTAGTATACTACTCAAGTAATGAAGTAGTGGAAAAAAAGAAATTTAGTAGAGGAACACTGATGTAGCTCGCTCGTTTAGGAAAAGCGAGATAGGTGGGCAGCCCAGGTGGCTCAGCGGTTTAGCGCCGCCTTTAGCCCAGGGCATGATCTTGGAGACCCGGGATCGAGTCCCACGTCAGGCTCCCTGCATGGAGCCTGTTTCTCCCTCTGCCTGTGTCTCTGCCTCTCTCTCTCTCTCTCTCTCTCTTTCTCTCATGAATAAATAAATAAATAATCTTAAAAAAAAAAAAAAAAAAACGAGACAGGGACACCTGGATGGCTCAGCGGTTGAGCGTCTATCTTCCCCTCAGGGTGCAATCACAGGGACGCAGGATTGAGTCCCACATCCGGCTCGTGCGTAAAGCCTGCTTCTCTTCCCTCTGCCTATGTCTCTGCCTCTCTCTGCGTCTCTCATGAATGAATGAATGAATGAATGAATGAATGAATGAATAAATAAATGCTCTTTTAAAAATAACAATTATTAAAAGAAAAGAAAAGCTAGATAGCCAAGACTTGAGAAGAGCAGGATTTGAACAACAGGAATCTATGTACCTTCTTTCTAAGATGCTATCATCCAGCATCTCAGCTCCTACCACCTCTCATTTCTGGTTATTCCTGTTAAATATGAAAATTCTAGGGAGAGCTTCTGATTGACCAGTTTGATTTAGGAGTCCATACCTTATATCAATAACACTGTATCAGGACCTCTCCTTGGCTAAGGATATGGGGATTTCGTGCCTAAAGAAGTATAGGAATAGATGTGATATAAGAAAGTGCTATTGATATAAGAAATAGCTATTGTAGAGGATATCACCCAGTATGAGACTAACTAGAGATGGAAAAATGTTTCCCTTGGGGCAAAAGAATTCTTATTAAGTGTTTAATAAAGTCATAGCACTTGCTGAGAGTTTTGAGAGCATCAACTTCTGAAATAAAATTGGAAGACAGAAACCTAACTATACTCTCTTCTACAACCTTACCAAAGAAGTCTGGTATCATTTCTATTGAAATATTTGAAAGATTTCATATTCATGCCATCTCTATTTGTCTGTAGTGTTTACCCACAGAAGAAAATTCTTCTGAAAACCAAACCAAAAGAATTCACACTTTTAACTTAAAAACAATGAAATTTATTAAACATTCATTATGTTCCTAGCACTGAGCAACAAAGTGGGGAGGTGGGTAGCTGGCATGCCACTCCACAAGTAATTTGGAAAGAAGATAATACCATTAGTTACAATTGACGGCATAAGATATAAGTAGATATAGATCCATGATCAAGTGTTTCCCTTGGTGTCATATATATATATATATATATATATATATATATATATATATATATATAAAATAAACATGGATATGCTATACATATTACATATCTATGTAATACATTAATATATACTTATTATAAACAATGCAGATTTTTATAGATTAAAAAGTGAAAAATCATTATTCACCACCTCCAGTCCGTCAGTACCTCACTCTCCTCATTATTTCACCCTGCCAAATCTTTGACTCTTATTTTATAGATTTAGAGCATTTACTCATTCAAATGTATCATTCTTTCCCCGTGTAAACTTTTTAAAAATCATTTAATTAAGAAGGACTTTAACACATCAGGTCATAAAAATATCCTCTAATGTTGGAGTGCTTAGGTGGCTCAGTAGATTAAGACTCTGACTCTTGGTTTTGGCTCAGGTCATGATCTCATGGGTTGAAGGGTGGAGCCCCCAACCCTCTGTCAAGCCCCTCTTTGAGCACCACATAAGGCTTCACACTCAGTGGGTAGTCTGCTTGGAGATTGTCTCTCTCTGCCCCTCCCCTCCATGCACACACACACACACTCTCTAAAATAAATCAATCTGAAAAAAAAAATCTCCATTGCAGTATTCTAAACCTTCAGCTTTATTTTGTCATTGCTGTGTTGTTATTGTCTTACTGTTTAGATACTTAATGTATTTTTATGTATGCTATAGGGTATGGACTTAACTTTTCTATTTTAGGAAAACATCCCATTGTACCAACAGAATTATTGCCCATCTTTTCACCACTGATTAGTTTTTCATCTGTATCATTGTGTTGGACATCTACTTTTTTATCTGGTTAGCCACATCCAACCATCTTCTATAACATAGCTCCAACTTCTTTGAGAGGTACTGTCATTTTTTTTTTTTTTTTTTTTTTTTTTTTGCTGTTGTTCATGCAGTTCTTGTGGGGTTGCAATAATATAATTCAATCTACTCAGGCAACAGGAATGGTCAAATAACTCAGTCCAGGTAACTCTGATTGTGTCCCTCTGGAATTTGAATCCAAAGAGCTGGCACACTATGACAAAGGACAGTAAATTAAACCAATAATCTATATTTTTCCAAAGTCAATGACCATTCTTTTCTTCTCACTAGATCTCTCAGTAGCATGTGGCATAATTGATCACTTCCTTCCTAAATCATTTTCTCTGGTTTCCATATCACCATATCAATATGAATTGCTACCTGCCTCAGTGGATTCCTTGTGCTCACTTTTATCCTCTTTTGTTTTTAAAAAATTTTACCTGGAACTTTGAATTTGCCCCTTATCCTTGATCCATTTCCTCTTTCAGAAATTAACTTACTTATGTAATTGTTTAGGACTTTATTCTTTTCTTTCACTAGAACATAACTTCTTGGAAGGCAAGATTTTGTCTATCTTTACTGCACAACTGGCAGTATCTCATGCAGTATCTGACACATGTTAAGTAATTAATAAATATTTGCTGAAACTGAAAAAGAATACAACTCATTAAAAAACTATATTTGAACTATATTTAAATATTCTCAACATATTCTTCAACATATACTTCTTGTATGCCTTCTAAGTATTAGGTCCTGTGTTAGGTACTGAGGCTATCAAATGTCAGAGGACACCATCTCTATACTTGAAGAACTTATGGTCTAATCAGTGGTTACCATAGGGAGAGGAATGCCCCCAGAGATTATGGGAAAGCCTCAGAATTGGGTGGGAAAAAGATAAGTGAGAAACTTTTTGAGAAAAGTGGACAAGGTGGTCTCTAAGGTTAATATAAAAAGCAACACAATTTAAGTCTTTTGAACCAAGATAAAATGTAATATCTGAGTGAAAAGCATCATCCAGAAACACTCAAAGATGGAAGACTCAGATGCTAAATTCAACTTCTGTAGTCTTACATGACCCCATTTGGCAGCCATTCGCTAGATTGCTCCAAATGATCTAAGTGGGAGAGAGAAAAACCATTTCTAAAAACACCCAAGTCACATAACACTTCATTACTCAAAGTTAACATCTTCAGTCATACTTTAAGTAGTAAATCACCAAAATTATAGTACAGTCTTGCAATATATTCAAGAACTACAGTACAATGTGTCCTGACTAAATTTTCATTATGGACTTCAACATTCAATATAGGACAATATCATATATAGAAGTTTGGACTCTTGATCCTAAAAGGTCATTTAAGGGGCAATGAAAAGAGACTACTAACTATTCAGTACACCAGATGCTCTGGCAAAGAGCTCTACTAGGTCCTTTACCAATCGGCTTCAGATCTCTTACTTAGGTCCAGGCCAATTACCCTTTTAATGACACTTTCTCTTCAATCCAAGAGTCTCCAGAGATCCAGACAACTTCTCTCTACTGTATAAAGCAGTCCCCACTGTATGCCAAGTTGTAGGGAAATATCCCATTCACAATAGCAACAAGAGCTCTACAATATCAGGGACTAAGCTTACAAAGTATTGAAGAAAGCTCAACCTGAAGGGAAAAAAAATGAAACTTTAAAAGAGAGCATGAAAAAACATCTGAATATATGGAAACACTGGCCGTGTTTATAAATGATAGGACTTCATTAGGTAAATATGTCAATTTCTCCAAAATTTATTTATAAATCATTTAAAATTACTTGAAAACCTAATCAAATTATCATTGGAATTATTTTTTGGAACTTGAGAATTTAAATTCATTTGGAAGACTGCACCAAAAAAGCAAAGATAATTTTGGAAGAAAATCCTTAAAAAAGAAGGAGGGGGCATTTGCTTTCACTAAGCATCATAATAATACAAACTGGTAAAAAACTAGTTTTGAAATAGTTGGGTGTATTTAAGGAATAGACTAGAGAATTCAAAATAAGACACACATAGTTAGGAATTGGCATATAATTATGTAAGTTATCGTTCTTTGGTTGCAAGCAGAACAACGAACAGTGATTAAGTCAGAGATTTTCTGAGTAGCTCATAGAATGAAGGGCATTTTAAACAAATAGGCCCCAAGAAAGACAGAAATAAGGGAAGCTCTGGGGTTTTCAGTACTAAACCAAAACAAGGCAAACAAAACAACAGCAACAACAACAAAAAGCATCTCATGGGTTATCTCTAGGTGGTGCCAATATAAGTCTTTGGTGACAATAATACAAACACTAGGTTGGTGTTGGTTAAAGAGATAATGGAAGGGGACAAGAAGAATAATAGTAAATATAGACAACTATTTGGAAGACTTATATTGTGAAGAGTTACAGAAAATTGGGGAGTAGCTAAGGACACATTGAGTCAAGAGAAGTTTTTGTTTTGTTTTTAAGATGTGTAATATTAAAGCATGTTTGTATGCCAATTATAATGAGACAGTTCAGAGAGAGACTTTGCTAATGCTGGAGAGAATGTGAACCATTGTAGTAACAAAGTCCTTGGGGAGGGAAGGCAGAAGTCAAGATTTTTAATAAGAGAGGACATTTTGGGGCACCTGGGTGGCTCAGTCAGTTAAGCTTCAAATTCTTGGTTTTGGCTCAGGTAATGATCTCAGGATCATGAGATTAAGCCCCAAGATGGGGACCACACTTGGTGTGGAGTCGGCTTGAGATTCTCTCTCCCTCTCCCTCTGACCCTCCTCCTGCTCACACACTCTCTCTCTAAAAAAAAAAAAAAAAAAAAAAAATTGATAAAATCTTTTTTTAAAAAAGAAAGAGACAGGGACGCCTGGGTGGCTCAGCAGTTGAGCATCTGCCTTTGGCTCAGGGTGTGATCCCATGGTCCCAGGATGGAGTCCAGCATTGGGCTCCCCATGGGGATCCTGCTTCTCCCTCAGCCTGTCTCTGCCTCTCTCATGAATAAATAAAAAGAGAGAGAGGTTATTTCTTTTATTTCCATGAGAATAGTATAGAGCATGTGGATTTTGATACAAAACTAATACAAAAGATAAGAGACTGCTATTTTCTTCTGTGAAATATGCAATTAAGTTATCACCTGAGCATGAAACAGCAATAGGAAATTGGGGACTTTAACAAGAAAGGAGATGAAATTAGTCATCCCGGATTGGAAACATGAAATCAAGTAAAGGGAGTTAAACCAATACAATTTCCAGATAACACACTAATGTGCAAACTGAGCCCAGTCAGGATCGTTCGTGGTTTGTCTTGCTTTGTTCTCAGTATTTACTTCTCTGACACAGGAATGAGAACATGGATCGTTAGATTTAGCACATAAATAGTTAGGCTTGGATGTTTTCCAGACAAGATGAGAGGAGTGTTTAAAGGAAACCAAGGTTATTTGCGAAGAGATGTTATATGCAGAATCACAGATTTAGGCTGGGTAATGTGGAGAATGAGAACATGAAGAGAAGGATGCCAAGTGAAAATATAGCACAGTCCATGGGTTGGAGGCAGTCAGTGAGGTCCAAGACTCGCCTAAGGAGGAACACTAGAGAAAGCAAGATGGAAAGAGTAACAATGTAGACCCAAGGGTAGGATATTTGACCCAGAGGTTTGGAATTTGCTTCAACGTTTGATGTTGTTAGGAAAAGGGCAGGGCAGACTGAGTGGGTGGCTGAGATCATTGGAACTAAAAGGTCACTAATTAAAGAGGTCATATGGATGGGTGGGTCAGAGACTGTGATGTTCAAATCACCAATTATAATAATCATAGCAGTAGTGCTGCAGGAATCTGTGAGCTAGATATTAATGAAACTAATCAATCAATGAGGATGGCACAGGAGGGGTTAATGGTGACACACTTCAAAGAAGTCTTGAAGTAAGAAAAAGGAAGGGGAATTGGAGAGCAGCAGTCTGCGAGAAGGAGGACAAAAAAAAAAAAAAGAGAGAGAGAGAAGGAGGACACCATGCACATTAGGCCTTGAAGGGTATAAGATATGAGACAATGATCAAACTCTATTTAAGAGGCAAATAGTGAAAATAACATCTTTAATGCACTACTATGTTTCAGTGAATGCAACAGGACAAAGGGAGTGTTGGTAACATAAATAGAAGATCGAGTGGTTTATTTGTGGCAGACCAGGGGTTCCAGAGGGTCAAGTGGAAGAGTGCTGGCAGGGAGGGAGGGATTCCAATTAATGGCCTACAGAGAAGTATGGGGATGAGTGTCCATACGATGACAAGGCACGGAGGATGAGATTAATGGCATTGGCCCAAAGCACAAGACAATGAATATTTCAGGGTAGCCTGCCACTCTAGAGATGAAGAATTGAAGCAGAATGGAGCATGTAGAGACATTTTTCTTTCATTTTTTTTCACTAGAAATTCAGCTGGGCATCTTTTGATTCATGTTGTAAATTCACTGTAAACAGCCCTTAATCTGTTTAAAATGATCATTTTTATTATAAAATAGCCATAGTTGTGGTTAAAAAAATTCAAATAGTATGGAAGGTTATAAATTGAAATGTAAATGCCTCTTTTCATTCCAATTCACCCCCAGAAATAATCCCTTGAAGTAACTGTTGCTAACAATTTTTTCTGTTATTCCAGAAATATTAAATCCAGAAACACAATAATATTATGCACACTATTTTTTACTTGCTTTTTTGCTCCTTTAATTTAATAAGATCATAGATAACTTTCTCTAATAGCACATATATATCTACATAGCTCATTTATTTAAAGACTGCATAGTATTTCCTTGGAGATATATTCTATAAAAGGCTAAATTTAATATTATCGTACTGACCACCATTATTTATGAAGACTTAGAAGTATCAGGGCTAATTCTGATTAAGAATGGTAGTCAAGTATCTTAGCAACAACCAAGAACCGACTCAAGGCAAATGAATGAATGATGAGACTGGAAGTATAGCCCTTCGGCAAGCATCTCACCTGGATCAGTGGTTTGCCAAAGTTCTCTCCACTGCCACATACTAAACAAGCAAAGGGCCAAGGTCTTGACCAAGGGCAGTGGTACTGCCACTCTGAAGGAAGCACTTGCACTACTATTATTGTATTATTAATGAAACAATTTTTGCTGAATTAACTGAGAATGGGAATGATGATTCATCTGTGAACTGTGGTCACTCACTGATCTAGTTCCCTAGGACATAGTATACTATTATCCTCTCTCTATGGATAATTTCTATTTGTCTTATTTGGCTAAATTTATTTACTTTGTTCACCTATTCTTTGCAGTGAAAACCAATAACAAAAATAAAAACTGACATTTCAGAATGAAAAGTACAACATCTGGCATATTCTAGAACCAATATTTCTATAAACTAGTTTTCACAGAGATAGTTCTCAATTTATAGAATACATGTATTTCTGGGAAAAAATATTTTTGAACGATATATTTATTTATTTTAGAAAGAGGGCAGGGGGAGTGCACAGAGGGGAGGGGCAGAGAGAGAGGGAGATGGATACTTAAGCAGACTCTGTGCTGTGCTGAGCGCAGAGACCGACATGGGGCTGCATACCACATCCCTGAGATCACGACCTGAGCGTTTAGCTGACTACACCACTCCAGTGCCCCTAAAAAATTTTGATTTTAAAGTGAAATTTCCTTTCCTGTTGAATTTTATACAAATTGGGAAATATTTTGCCTTATGATGTCCATAAATTCATTGAATTTTTTCACTTCTTTTTTTATTTTTTAGGTTCATAGCAAGTTTGTGAGCATGATACAGAGATTTACCATAAGCCTCCTGTCCCCTCACAGGTATAGCCTCCCTCTTATCAACATTTCCCACCAGAGTGGTACGTTTGTTATAGTTGATGAACCCACATTGACATGTTATATCACTCAAAGTCCATAGTTTACATTACATTACCTTCCTCCATTCTAAAGGTTGCCTTTACATTAGGGTTCACTCTTGGTACTGTATCGTTCTATAGGTCTGGACAAATGTATAATGACATGTATCCATCATTACATACAGTATCATACAAAGTACTTATTTTCTTTGTCTTAAAAAATCTCTTCCTTCCCTGGCAAGCACTGATCTTCTCACGGTCTCTAGGTTTTGATCTTTCCAGAATGTCATATAGTTAAAAGCATACACTAGCTAGCGTTTTCAGATTGGCTTCTTTCATTTAATAGTAGGCGTATAAGTTTCCTCTATGTCTTTTCACAGCTTGATAACTCATTTATTTTTAGAGCTGAATAATATTCCATTGTTTGAATATATTACAGTTTATTTATTTATCTACTGAAGGACAATGTAATTACTTCTAAGTTTGAGCAGTTATAAATAAAATTACTATAAATATCCATGTGCAGGGTTTGTGTATGTGTGTATGTGTGTGTGAGTGTGTGTCTGTGTGTGTGGTGTCTGTAAGTTTTTAACTCCTTTGGGTAAATGCCAAGGAGCACAATTGCTGGATCACATGGGAACAATGTGTTTAGATTTGTAAGAAATCACCAAACTGTCTTCCAAAGTGGCTGTTTCATTTTGCATCCTACCAGCAATCCATTCCTATTGCTTCACATCCTCGTCAACATATTTTTCAAGAAATATCTTTTATTTTAAGTTTTTATTTAAATTCCAGGGATCCCTCGGTGGCGCAGCGGTTTGGCGCCTGCCTTTGGCCCAGGGCGCGATCCTGGAGACCCGGGATCGAATCCCATGTCGGGCTCCCGGTGCATGGAGCCTGCTTCTCCCTCTGCCTGTGTCTCTGCCTCTCTCTCTCTCTCTCTGTGACTATCATAAATAAATAAAAATTAAAAAAAATAAATAAATTCCAGTTAGTTAACATACAGTGTTATATTTGTTTCAGAGGTACAATGCAGTGATTCAACACTTCCATACATCACCCAGTGCTCATCACAGCAGTGCATTCCTGAATCCCCATCACCTATCTCATCCATCCCTCTAACCACCTCCCCTCTAAAAACCAACAGTTTGTTCTCTATGGTTAAGAGTCTGTTTCTTGGTTTGCCTCTCTCTTTTTCCCTTTGCTCATTTGTTTTGTTTCTTAAATTCTACATGTAAGTGAAATCATATGGATTTTTTTTCTGACTGACTTATTTCACTTAGCATAATACTTTCTAGCTTCATCCATGTCATTGCAAATGACAAGATTTCATTCTTTTAGTTGGCTGAGTAGTATTCCATTGTATATATACCACATCTTCTATATTCATTCATCAGTTGATGGACATTTGGGCTGTTTCCATAATTTGGCTATTGTTGATAATGCTGCTATAAACATCAGGGTACAGGTATCCCTTTGAGTTAGTATTTTTGTATTATTTGGGTAAATATCTAGTAGTGCAATTGCTGGATCATAGGGTAGTTCTATTTTTAACTTTTTGAAGAACGCTCATGTTTTCTAGAGTGACTGTATCAGTTTGCATTCCCAATAGTGTAAGAAGTTTCCCCTTTCTCCACATCCTCACCAGCACCTGTGTCTCCGTGTATTTCTCTGATTTTAACCATTCTGACAGGTGTGAGGTGATATCTCACTGTGGTTTTGATTTGTATTACCCTGATGAATCAAACATCTTTCCATGTTTCTGTTGGCCATCTGTATATCTTCTTAAGAAAAAAATGTCTATTCATATCTTCTGCTCATTTTTTGATTGTCTTATTCATTTTGGAGGTGTTGAGTTTGATTAGTTTTTTTATAGATTTTGGATACTAACCCTTTATCAGATATGTCATTTGCAAATATCTTCTCCCATTCCAACGGTTGCCTTTTAGTTTCGTCAATTGTTTCCTTCACTGTGTAGAAGCTTTTTATCTTGATGAAGTCCCAACATTTTATTTTTGTTTTTGTTTCCCTTGCCTCAGGAGACCTATCAAGAAAGAAGTTGTTATTGCCAATGTCAAAGAGATTACTGCCTATGTTCTCCTCTAGAATTTTTATGGTTTTGAGTCTCATATTCAGGTACTTCACCCATTTTGAATTTATTTTTGCGTATGGTGTAAGAAAGTAGTCCAGTGTCATTTTTTTGCATGTCGCTGTCCAGTTTTTCTGACACCATTTGTTGAAGAGACAGTCTCTTTCCCATCAGATATTCATTTCTGCTTTGTTGAAGATTAACCAGCCATATAATTGTGAGTTCATTTTTGGGTTCTCTAATCTGTTCCACTGATCTATGTGAAGGTTTCTGTGTCAGTACCATACTATTTTGATCACTACAGCTTTGTAATATGACTTGAAGTCCAGAATTGCAATGCCTCCACTTTGCTTTTCATTTTCAAGGTTGCTTTAGCTATTTGGGATCTTTGATTCCATCCAAATTCTAAGATTGTTTGTTCTAACTCTTTGAAAAATGATATTGGTATTTTGACAGGAATTGCGTTAAATGCGTAGATTGCTTTGGATAGACAGACATTTTAACAATATTTGTTTTTCCAATCCATGATCATGGAATATCTTTCTATTTCTTTGTGTCCTCTTCAATTTCTTTCATCAATATTTTATAGTTTTCAGAGTATAGGTCTTTTGCCTTTTTGGTTAAGTTTATTCCTAGGTAACTTCCTTGTCAACATTTGATAAATTTTTATAGGAATTCTTAAAGCAAACAATTAGTTTTTGGTGGTAGTGTAAATATTTTGCTAAGGCTTGTAGCAGATCAGCTATTTCCTTACTCTAGGATATCTCCCTTTTTCCCTTTGGGTTCTCATAATCTCTTTATCATCTCATAGGAATTATTCTTCAGCTAGAAATATTCAAAGTCCATACTTAGTTTCTATGGCTTGGCTTCTCTCTTTCTTATAACAGAATACTTTTTTATTGGCTTTTCCTCCCCAGTATTTAATCACTATCTTTCAATGTTTCCTTTGAACCTTAGCCACTTTCTCAGTCCTTAAGTTTGCATAGGTCTGCTCTACTGCTATCAATAGTATAACCTGTTCTGGTCAATTAGTTTTCTGAGGCCCCCTAACAAAAGTGGGATGGGGGTAGTTATATGGTTGGTTCAGTGAAGAGCTTATCTTAGAACCTATGTGAAATCTCCTGGAAAGAAACCTTTCTTTTTCTTTGGCTTAGAGTATGAGGATGTTGGCTTGAAACTGCTACCTAAAACCTGATAGTGAGGCCAGCGTGAAGCAAGAAAGATCCAGGAGACAAAGAGAGACCAGGTTACAATGATATATTTTATTCTTTGAACTTTCATCCATTTGGGCTGCTACAACAAAATGCCATAGACTGGGTGGCTTACACATATTGGAAATTTATTTCTCACTATTCTGGGGCCAGAAGTCCAAGATCAGTATATCAGCATGATCAGGTGAGGTCACTTTTCTGGGTGGAAAGGGCTTTGTGTGGTCTCTTTTATAAGAGCACTGAACTTATAAAAGAAACTCCATCAGCATGATTTAGGCATCTTGCAAAGGCCCCACCTCCTAATCCCATCACGTGAAGCATTAGAATTTTAACATATGAACTTGGCAGGGAAACTCAAACATTCAGACATGCAGCATCCCTCCTGATGACTGAATGAGTACTTTTCTGTTCTGTTAGAAAAATAAATCCTTTTATTATCATCACCACTATTATTATTTATTCTAAGCCACTTTGAGGAGGGCTTTCTGCCAATTGTAACCTAAGTATTCATAACTGATGAGAGGAATACATGGGAAATTTTGACCTTCTTTAGCACACATCCATAGCACACAGTGGTAGAGAAGCAACATGGAGAGGTAGGCTGAAACCAAGGTTACAGGTCCTCACGGGCCACATGAAGTGTTTAGGATTGTACTGTTAGCACCACTGCAATCTGGCAAAGAGTTGGGAATTGGGAAAAGAATGTAGGGAGAGACAAGTGTGACTACAGGGAGACCAAGCTCCAAGTAATCCATGTGACAGATGACTAAAGTTTGAACCCAGTAGTAGCAATAGAGATGGGGAGAAGTACATGGACTTGAAATTTTGCAGAAAGATTTATAGGTCATAAATCACAGGCTTCTCCAGCTCTAACATTCTACCATTTATTTGACCAAATGGCACAATTGCTAGTATTAATTCAATATGCTTCCCTGATGTTCTGAAGTTTTTTTTCTCCAATTCAAATTTTATGAGGCCCTGGACATTGTTCTTGAATGTCATGGATCATTTTGTTTTTACCTCCCAATATTAGCCCTTGTCTCTTCCTCACCCTTTCTTTTTTCCAAAGAAATGAGATACAGAAAATAACAATCAATAAAATTTATATTCATTCTCCTAATTGCTTGCCAATAATATTTCTTAATTGCTGCAATGGGTTTTTTTATTCAGCAGTGTGTTGAAAGAGATAAGTTAATCCAGCTGCCAGGATGACATGAAGGGAGACATAAAAGTTATTGCTTTGGGTGCTGCTTTGGGCAACCCTCTTTCATTTTTCTTTACTGTCTCCCTATCTGTCAGAAAGGGGAAAAAATATCTTTGCTGTTCGCTGATCTCTTGCACTGTCATACACAACTAACCAAGAAATAATATTTTTCTAGGTAATGTGCTTTCATGTTTGATTTGATGGAATTTCATGAAGCCCTGACATGATTTTGAAGTTCTCTTTAAAGATCCAATGACTTTTGCATTTACTAAACTCTGCCTTTACAGAAATGCATTCTTTTAAAGCCCTGGAAAAAAATCTGCAATAGCATTTATCAATTTACTCCTCCTAAAACTAAATAGGCCAACAGAGTAAAAGTGAGTGGCTTGGTAATATACAGATTTGCCTCACATTACAGAAAGATACATTCCTGAAAAGTTAATCCATTTAAAAATAAATCCAATCCTTCCTTTAAAACTCTAGGAAGTGGACTAATTCAGGGAACTCATCATCTACTCTTTTTATTATTTTTTGTATGAAACTATATCCATTTATAATGCAATTATTCATGACAAATTTATCTGTTTTACTACCTAAAATATTTGTATTTGGTGTTTATGAATGGCACATTTATATTATTATCATGTTTTAATGACCAGTAATAATAATGACAAGAATCTGTTTCTCATTTGAGCACACACACTTAGTACCAAAATATAAAATCTAATTCCCAAGAAAGGAACATTTCATATATATTTTTGTTCCTTCTAAAAAAAAAAATCTACACTAAATTATCCATGGCAGTGAAAATGTCAATAATATTAACATCAATAATAAGAATAAACAGCTAACTAGGGTCTTATTTCCATGACTATTGTCAAATATAACCATTTATTTTTACCCCTGTGGTTCTTTGCATTAAGCCATACTATCATTACACAAATAAAACAATTTTTAAAAATTTGTTTATGTATTTTTTGCAACCTCATTTACTGTATATCAGAGAGCAGGAATCCAGACTCTTGACAACATATCCAAGTATGTACAGCCCTAATGATGGTGTTGTGTCACTATTTAGATAACAAATGTCTAGAAGGGAAAGAAAACAGACATATGGGGAAAAATACGCAGTTACATGTTACAGGAATATGTTTGTCATCTCAAAGGTTTTGAGGCATCTTATAGTGAGCAGGTAACAAGGAAAGACTGCCTATGATTTGCAGGAGCCCAGGAAAGAGCTTCTCCTTTATGAAGCATGGGAAGCCCCTTCAAAGCAAAGCACGAAGAGTTGTCTGTATGGACTGGGGGAAAAATGTATGAGCAAGGGAACATGATATGAGCCCATAATTTTGGAGTTATTTAGATACAGAAAAATGTGTTATATAACATGTATACTTTTTTAAAAAGATTTATTTATTTATTTATTTATTTATTTATTTATTTATTTGAGAGAGAGAGTGTGTGAGCAGATGAGCAGGGAAGGGTAGAGAGAGAGAGAGAGAGAGAGAAAGGGAGAGAATCTCAAGCAGACTCCCCACTGAGTGTGGAGCCCAATGCAGGGCTCCATCTCAGGACCCTGAGATCATAACCTGAACTGAAATCAAGAGTCAGCCACTCAACTGACTGAGCCACCCAGTCGCTCCCATACCATGAGCCTTACAAGAAAATAAGTGAAGGCCTAAAGGACAACCTGCATGAGCATGTTGCTACTTTATAAAAACTTCTCAAGCCTTCTACAGAGGTATGAAGTTAGAACTCATAAAGAGATAAAACAACTTCAAAAGACTAAAGTGAAAAAAAAAAAAAAGACTAAAGTGTTGATTATTTAGGGTGTCATTTTGACTAATATTTTCACTTAAGAATGAAGTTTCAGGGTTCATGACTGTATCTCCTAATAATGAGTCTAGCATTCAGCTTTTATAAAATCATCATGTTTCCCTAAAACAAATAGTATGAATTTTCTTTCTAATGAGAAGACACAGAGGAAATTTCAAGTATCCACATCCTGAATTCCCTCTTTTTTCTTTTTTTTAAAAGATTTTATTTATTTATTAGATACAGAAAGAGAGATAGAAAGAAAGAGCACACAACAGGAGGAACAGGAGAGGGAGAAGCAGACTCCCCAGTGAGCAGAGACCTCCCCCAACCATGCAGGGCTCGATCCTAGGACCCCAGGATCATGGTCGGCACCTAAGGCAGACACTTAACCCACTGAGCCACCCAAGCCCCCCTCCCTCTTTTTTCTGATCAGTTTATTTGGTTGTGCTGCAATTGTCCCAAGAGCCATTTCCTTTCCCAAACTCTCTGGCTCTAAGTTGTTTATGCAGGCCTCATGGAAATTTAACATTTCCTAAATTGGAATTTAACAAAAGAATGAGTACTTGTTTTAAAAAACGTCATTTTAGACATATTTATAATGTTTTATCCCAGTTAACTTAATGGATGAACTCCAACAATGTAGATATCTATAAAGAACCTCTGTTTATTACTTTGAGCAAAATTTTTTACACTGCACAAGTCAATACTTTAAATTTTCTCATACTTTTAACTGTATTCTTTAAGAGCTTAAACAGCCATTCAATGGAAGTTTGTTAGCAGGCGTTGCTATTATAGTCAACAAGCACTGAAGTACAAAGATCAATAGGACAATGTTCTTAAAAAAAATAAAATAAAATAAAATAAAAAAGGACAATGTTCTTGTTTCAAGGAGGTATAGTCTGGTATGAAAATAAGAAAAGAAAACAAGCAACAGCAAGCAAACAACATAGACAATATAATAGTAGAAGTATTACGATGGCTTTAAGTGCAGAGTGCAAATCGTCCTCAAAAGGAGCTGCATCTAGCCCTTTTCTGTGGAATTGCTTTTAGACTTAAGAAGGTTGTAATGCTTATCATTGTGATGTTGAGTGACAATGATGTTCAGCCATTAATTGGACTTTTCATTTATATTTGAGGCAACAATAAAGTAAATCTGAAAAGAAAGAGTATGGGTACATTTAAAAGGTAGACCTATTAGAAAATTTTCCTTCCTTATTTTTATTCTTACCAGCCCCTCAATCATCAGATGGCATTATTTGTAGAGATGGTGATACTCAGGGACTTATAAAATGTAGTAAGCAATATCTGGGATTGTTTCTAAAGGATCATACGGAGATAAGAAAGTAATAAATAATGAACATGGGTAGGAATAAAAGTCTGACTTTCATGTAATTAAGTTGTAATGTGAAGCAAATATTGACTAGGTATTATATACTCAGTACATTGATGTTCATGCTTTTGCATATTGTTACTATGTTTTGTTATACAAATGCCTAAAATGACTTTTGGAATTTCATAAGCAGAGTGAAAAATACTGCCAACATGATGAAACTGATGTAATTTTGGGTTAGATATGTTTAGATAGATTCACCATTTGAGCATGATAGGGAAATTATCAACTAGGAGATAATAGTTGACATAAAGCCAATCCCTGTAATTATGCAAATAGATTAATATGAAAATATTGGCTTAATTGGTTTATACACACCCAACAAACAAAGGAAGATGATTTTCACATTACTGGTCACAGCAACCTAGAAATCCAGGAAATTAAATTTAATTAAATACAGAATATGTACAAAATATTCACCCTGGGAGAGGAGGGGAAAAAAGTCTTTTAGTTGCTGACTAGTAATATGAACTTTACTGAAATTGAGAACTTTCAAACTGGGAAAACTTTAGGAAAACTTTTCTTAATCACCCTAGGAGAATAGAATGCTTGTAAACCCAATTTTTATTCCTCTTCACTCTTCCTTTCAGTCCATGAGAGGTCCGGATATGATGAAACACGTTTTATTAAATGATTTTTTTCTTCTATCTTCATCTATAGTACTTAAATTATCTGGATATTTAAGTATTTGTCACTAGAGTGAACCACCTATATAACAGTAGAACGAGCCGGTGACACCAGCTTTGCAAACGGTTGGACTTGTTCTAGAATAATCCACTTACTGGACTTGTTAAAGCTGTGATACTATGATCCTTCCAGACTCAACCCTCAGATTTACTAGCCATATAAAAGAGATGCTGTTCCTTCAGCAGGACAGGCTACCCCAAAGGATGTCTGCCTTTCTGCACCCCTCCCCAAGGAATGCTGTAATGTTAACACGCACTTCCCTCAGAGGGAAAGCAATTCAAAGGTAAACAATCAGCTACCTCTCCCAGACATCTGACACATTATGTACAAAGTACCCTCAGTCCTGGAGGCTATTTTGTCAGCCTCGATCTTTAAAGTATATAGCCTAACGATTTAAAAGAGCCACCCGACAAGGGCATGGACATGCCTCAACCTTCACTTGGCTACATTTCAAAGAAACTGCACTGGCCATCTGAGCAGCACTGTTTTATATTCTACAGAAAAGACAAACTTCTGAACAAGGAAAAAAAAAAAAAAAGTCTACCAGACTAGAAAACATTATGACCAGCATGGTTGTGTAACACACAACACACCCAGGCAATAATGAGCCTTCACATAATGTGAAAGTGAAGTGTGAGGTTTTGTTTCTGATTTGAGGGTTTTTTGTTTGTTTTTTGCTTTGTTTGTTTTGGGAGTATTTTTAGGTGCTTCTCCTAACCTGGTTTTTGCATCTGTAAGAGCAGAGTCTGGCTGTAATTGATTTGATAGCATGTGGTGACATACCATCAAAACAAGCTGATCTTTTCTATAGCTTGATGAAGATCAGTCCTTAATAGGATGATATATCTCATTTTCTTTCATTGCAATACAGTTTTGTATTTTAAAATCATTCTTACTTGTAACAAATTAATTCTGAGTGTTGCTATCAGTTTGTGTCAATTTACACAACTCCCAAGAAACGGGAAAAGTCTAAAAACTAGTTTATTTAGGATTTTTAAAAAAACTTTATTGAGGTGTCAATAGCATTTTCATTGATCTCCACTACGTATTTATGGACGGATACTATGAGTTTTACCAATTTGAGGTTATTTTTCCATATGGACATTCATGATCATGTCTACAGGTTTTCACCTATGAAGAAAGCAAATCGTTGGAATGAATTGTGTCTAAATAGAAAGAGGCACATTGAGCTACACAAGGGTCTGATGTTGGTCTCTAGCTCTTCGACAACCTTCGGCCAGTATGGCCAAGACGCTTGGTCCCACCGGGGTCCTCGTGTGTGTGAGATACTTATTTCTTGTTCCATGCTGTTTGGTGCGTGCTATCTATCATCACTTCTTCTTGCTTCAAGCACTGATGTGTAAGTTTTGATTTTCGCACATGCACTTGCTTAAGAAAAGAGCAAAAAAGACTTTAAATAGAGAGTCTCTATTAATTGATGTCAATGGAAAGCTTAGCCATCATCAGCATTATTCTGCAAAATATTCTAGAAGTAAGCCATTTGATAAGTGCTTGCTTCTCGTTCTCTTTGTGAGTTTAGGGATTCCTTCCTCCACAGCTTTGCAGGAATCCTCTGCAGTGTAGGCAATGAAAGAGATGCTTCAAACTCATTTCGTCCAAAGGGGTATTTCTTACTTAACGTCTCCCTTGAAAAGATCCTTTCCATAGGACAAACACACCACTCCAAGCCCACAAAGACCATAATTAAAACAAATAAAATCACAATTTCTTGATTGGCTGATGGGATGTACATTGGAAAAGAGGTAGATTTTGTAGTCTTAGAGTTGGTTCAAATAGCAGTTCCACTCTTACTGTCTGTGATATCTTAAACGATGCATGATTCGGATCTCTGGGCTCCTGTTTCATGGGGATTGTAAGATATAAGGCATGCCAAAATAGCTGGCACATTAAACAGTTTTGAAATACCTAGTATTGGTGGTAGTGACATGAGAATGGGAGAATTGGTACTAAGTGAAATATAAATTCTAACTACCTCGGAATGAAAGAGGAGATGGAAACCCTGCCTAGGTTTGCTGCATATCTAAGTTGCATCACATGAAAGCACGTATCCTAGATAGGTGCTTTCCCTTAGGGGTGTTGGTCCTTAAATTCATAAGGTTGGGTTGGAAATAGCCATAATTCCTGACATGCATGATTTCCTTCAGTCACTATCATTCAGACAACACTTCTCATCTGTCCTGCCTCCATTTGTAGCACAGTGGAGTCTGGTACTATATGTCTGGGGAAAAAACAGAGGTAGGATTGATCTTTTGTGCACCCCTGAGGTTGGGGAAAAGGACGGTATTGGAGAAGGCATCAACACCAGATGGTAATTCAAATCTATGGGAACCAATGAAAAGAACCAGTAATTAGGGATCCCTGGGTGGCGCAGCGGTTTGGCGCCTGCCTTTGGCCCAGGGCGCGATCCTGGAGACCCGGGATCGAATCCCATGTCGGGCTCCCAGTGCATGGAGCCTGCTTCTCCCTCTGCCTATGTCTCTGCCTCTCTCTCTCTCTCTCTGTGTGACTATCATAAAAAAAAAAAAAAAAAAAAGAACCAGTAATTATAAATAAGAGGTTACTATAACAAGTTCCATAAATATATCTATTTCCTCCTTTCTTTTCTCAGCTTTTTAAAAATATATAAATTATGGAAAGTAATAATTATAGCAATGTATTGTTAGATATGTGATATGTATAACAATAATAACATAAAAAGGAAAGAAGAGAAAATTGGACTGACATTTCTCTATCTCACTGGAATTAAGTTAATATAAATCTGAAGTTGATTCTGATAAATTAAAATGTATATTATAAATGACAGAGAAATCACTATAAAATAACTTCAAAAAAGAAAATAACTTCAAAAATATAGTAAAACATTATTAAAAGAACTTAGTTAAGTATAAAATAATAAATTGATACAAATAATTTATTACAATTCACCTTCAATAACAGATACTATTTCATATAATGTAAGACTTTATAAGAATATATTTCTATTCCTCCTCTCGTTTTTTTTTTTTTTACATTATTGTAGATTTTAATTCCAAGCTATTAATGCATTCATATCACAATGCATTCATTTCACTTTGCTTTAATTAATTAAATACGTTTTAAATGGAAATTACAATAAGGGGGACATCTGGGTGGCTCAGTTGTTGAGCGTCTGCCTTTGGCTCAGGGTGTGATCCTGGGGTCCCAGGATCAAGTCCTGCATCGGGCTCCCTACACGGAGCCTGCTTCTCTCTCTGCCTATGTCTCTGCATCGATCTCTCTCTCTGTCTCTCATGAATAAATAAATAAAACCTTTTAAAAAAAGAAATTACAATGAAGAAAAATATGTTTTTACCATTTTACTATTTCACTTTCCATTTCTTTCTATACTTCCAAGTTTTCCTCTAGTACTATTTTCCTTCTGATTCTAGAATTTTCTTTAATACTTCTCATAATTCAGGTCTGTCAGCATTGAACTCTACCAATTTCTAAATATGAAAACTGTATTTCCTTTTTATTTTTGATATGTTATACTTTTATTATTCAATCTGAAGTGTCTTGTAAACTAGTGCTTCCTTTGACCCATGGGTCTCTTTGGAAGTATGTTATTTACTTTCTGAATAATGGAAATTTTTATTAGATATTTTTCTAAATATTTTATCAGTTTTGATTCCTAATTTAATTCTCATGTAATCAGAGAACATCCTTTGTATTGTATCTTTTCCTTCTTACTATCTGAGAATTTTTTTATTACTTATCATATGATTTATCTTGGTGACCATATGCTGTACCCTTGGCATAATTTGTTTTCTGTATTTGTTATGGGTTATGCAGTATAAATACCAATTAGGTCAAGATGGCTGATGCTATTCTTTGCATCATCCATGAGCTTTTTATTTAGATGTTCAATTGGTAAAAGGGACATGTGAAACTTTCTTATTCGGATTATGGGACTATTTTCTCCTTTAATTCTGTCAATTTTGCTTGTGTTTAAACTATATTTAAACTCGTCCATATTCTTCTTTATCTCTGGAAAAACTCTTTTTCTTAAAAAAAATCTATCTTTCTGCATATTAAAAGAGGCACACCAGCCTTCCAATGCTTAATGATTACATAGCACATTTTTTCTACCCGCATACTTTCAACCTATCTATAATCTTTTTATTTAACCACATTCAGAGAGCAACTAGTTGCTTCTGCTCTTTTATCCACTCTGACCATCTCTAGCTTAAAATATAATAATTACACTCTTTTAACATTTAATATAATTACTGGTATAGTTCGATTTGGGCCAACATTTTATTAACAGTTCTCTGTTTATTCTTCTGTGCTTTCCCCTCTCATGCCTTAGTTGAGATGATTTAAATACTTTTTAAAACTCCATTCTAATGTATTTTTTTATTTATTTATGCATGAGAGACAGAGAGAGAGAGAGGCAGAGACATAGGCAGAGGGAGAAGCAGGCTCCATGTAGGGAGCCCGACGTGGGACTTGATCCGGGGTCTCCAGGATCACACCCTGGGCTGAAGGCAGCGCTAAACAACTGAGCCACCCGGGCTGCCCCAGTCTAATGTAGTGATTGCCTTTTTTAGCTATATCTCTTTGCATCTTTTTGGTTGCTTCAGGAATTATAATATATATTCTTAATTTTTCACAGTCTTAACTATATTAAATATTATTCCACCCCACAGAAAGTATAAGGAACTTATTTATTCCCTCCACTTGAAAACTTTTATTCTACAGTTTGTCCTATATAGTAAATTTAATATATTACAATCCCCTCAAAAAAGTAGAAGTTTTGTTCCAAATAACACTACAAAATTTAAATAATTTAGGGTAGACATTTAAACATTTTCTTTTCTTTTCTTTCTTTAACTAATCTCTATACCCAGTGTGAGGCTCAACCCCATAGCCCCGAGATCAGGAGTTGCATGCTCCAACTGAGCCAGCAAGGAACCCCTAAACATTTTCTTTTATATTTACACAGGTATCTGCCACCACCAAAACTTTGTGTTCCATAAAGGTTAAATGTTCCTACTTGTTCATTTTCCTCAGACTAAAGATCTTTTATCATCTCTTGTACTATCAATCTGCTAATGACAACCTACTTTATTTTCTGCTATCCAAAACTGTGTTTATTTTGCAGTACTTATTGATGAATATTTTTGAAGGCTAAATATTTCTAAGTTGATAGACTTTTCTTTCAACACTTTACAAATACTGGCCCACTATCTTCTGGCTAGCATAGTTTCAGATTAAAAATCTTCAGCCATTTTAACTGTTTCCTCCTCTATATGTTTGTTTTTTCCCTGTATGCTTTCAAGAATTTCTTTTTATCTTTAGTTTTTATCAGATTGAGTATGATGTACATATGTTTGATTTCTTCTTATTAATCCTATTTGGGGAATGCTATGTTTCTTGATATTGCAAATTTAAATCTACCATTAAATTTTGGAAGATTTTGGTCATAAATTGGCTTTTTTTTCTTCTTTCTACTTTCTCTTTTTTCTAGGACTCCAATTACATACATATTATGACTTTTTATATTGTTCCATTAACACTTGAGGCCATATATATTTTTTCAGTATTTTCCCTCCTTTAATCTTAAATGACTTAACTTCTATCAATTTCTTGTCAAGTTCACTGACTCTTTCCTTAGCCATTTCTATTATCTTATAGATATATCTATAAGATAACTATCTATAGGTATCTTATATCTTACCTATCTATAGGTATCTTAAGGTACCGTGTATTTCATTTTTAAGATTCCCATTTGACTACTTTTCACATTTTCTATTTACCTGCAAAGAATTCTTCATATGTCATTCATTACCAACCTATTTTCCTCATTTAATTGATGGTTATTATATTAGCCACTTTAAATTCTGTGTCTACTAATTCCAACATCTGATACATCTTGCATGTGGCCTCTGTTGATTGTCTCTTCCTTTCAGTACACTTCATATTTTCCTGGTTCCTTGTAGGTACAATAATTTTGTATTGTTTTTTAGACATTATGAATGATATAAAGCCTCAGAATTTGTATTTTGTTTATTCCTCCAAAGAGGATTGACATTTTTGTTTTAGCAGCCAATTTACTTAATTGCATTTAAAATGCAAACCCTCACTCTCACCTCCAAAGAGGCAAGTTATTTCTCAGTTCTTTCTGTTGTCCTAATTTAAGGTGTTTGAAGTCTGCTTTGCACAGGTGTGGTTCAGGGCATCACCAGAGATGTGGACAGTGTTGACAAAGATTATTTGGGCTACCCTTCCAGGAATCTGTCATTCCCAGAATTCACCTTTACATTTCTGATGTTATGACTAGATTGGGATTTTGTCTTCTGGTTTCTCAGACTAATAGTACAGACAATTTTCTAACAGATCTTCAGGTACACCTCTTACATTGAGACTGCTTTACATCTTCAGGCCAAATAAGCAAATATGTTGAATTCCCCCCATGTTAGTCCCTTCCAAGTTTTTACTCTTCTCCAAAATATGTAAAGTGGTTTCTTCCCCCTAACTTATAATAACATGCTCTGTCAGTGGTTTGCAGCAATTTGATTATGATATTATTAGTATTTGTTAAATACTTATTATGGTTAATTAAGATGACTTGAGTTTTTTGAATACATGGATTTAAATTTTAATCAAATCTCAAAAATATCCAGCTGTTAAATTTGTTAATTTGTTTTTGCTCCCCCTTTTTTATGGAACTCTAATTACATACTTGTTAGATTTCTTTATGTTGTCTCACAGCTAAATGATATGAAGTTCTTTTTTCCATTCCCCTTGCCCCCAGCTGTGTTTTATTTTGAATGGTTTTCATTCTTAGATTTTTAAGCAGCATCTGATCTGATATTAAACCTGTTCTGTAAATATCTCACTTGAGCTATTGTAATTTTTTTAAGTAGGTTCCATACCCAGCATGGAGCCCAAAACAGGGCTTGAACTCACAACCCTGAGATCAAGACCTGACCTGAGATCAAGAGTCAGACTCTTAATCTACTGAGCCACCCAGACTTCCCAAATTATTGTAATTTTCCTTCTTAGAAGTTCTATGTGTTTTTTTTTCTACCCTCAATATCTCTATTTATTATCTTTGTTTTCCTTCAAGTACAACATTATGATTACAATAGCTTTTTTATTATGGCATCATTTAAAAATTTTTTAGGTTTTTATTTAAATTTGTTAGTTAACATACAGTGGATTATGTAATAGCTTTTCATTGCATTTGTCTACTAATGCTTTCTTTGTTATTATTTTATATCTGTTTCTAGTGACTGGTTTTTGTCACCTAGTGATAGCTCACATTCTCCTCCTTCTCTGAATGGCTAGTAATCTTTCATTGGCTCTTGAGCACTGTGAACTTAGATTATCATTTCTCTATTTTGTTGTCTTCCTTTAATGGTTGTTGGCTTGATTCTGATAGACAGTTAAGTACTCACAGCTTGATTTGATCTTTTGAGGTTAATTTCTAAGCTTTGTTTGTGTGGATCTCAAGTAACCTTTCCTCTTGGGTTATTTTAATTTCACTGTAAGAACCAGCACTTCTATAGTTTGTACTAAATTTTACAGGTGATAATCAAGAAATCTCCAGTCTGACTGATGGAAACTTAAATGATTCTTAGTCCACTGTGAACTCTGAGGAAAATTTTACACGCAAAATGGTAGACATTATGTTGCACAACTTTATGGATTCCTATCCTACATATATGCACATCTGTATTCAAGAGATTTATGGAACTTTTCTCATCATTCCCTTCTCCCTAGAACTGTGCCATATAACTTTCTACTGGTTCTGACTTACTGCTTTCTCAATTTCCAGAATTCTCAATTCAGCAAGCTCTACTTTTTTTTCCCCTCTATTTTGTACGTAGAAATCCCCCTCCCTGCTCCACAGTCCATATGTCAGAAGTCAGAAATCTAGCCAGATGTCCAAGATGATCTTAAGTTTAACTTCATGTGTTTCTTTTCTTTCAGAGATCAAGTCCTGAACTGCCTGTGCCTCAAAATCTGAAAATCGTTATTTCATCTATTTTGTCCAAGTTTCTAGTTTTTTTTCAAAATGAGAGAATATGCATGGTCCCTGTAACTCCACCATCTCTTTAGAGTTTTAAACTGTTATTTTCCTTGGTTGACAAGAGGTGATGTGAGCAAACACGATGACGTAAGGAAGAGAAGTGATGTGTGTTAAGATTATCCTATGTGCAAAACTCTATATTTAGCCATTAATATTACATATCATTCAAATTGTAAAGTGGAAAGATGATTGCTCAAATATTTTTATTGACTGGTTTACTGATATCTTCTACTTACTAGATCATTAACAAAGAACACAAACTCTAAGGATCTTCACAGTGGAATAAGAGTTACCTTTACATCCACGTGGTAATGGAAGGAGAAACTTCAAAATATTAATCATCATCCCTAATAAATAAGATAGGCAATATTTAATAAATATCATTGATTGCCTGATAATGACTAAGCTAAATAATTAGTTTTTGTCTTTGTTGCTTGTTATAACTTCAGTCAATGGACTTAATTAAATCAAGAAAAAGCAAGTTTCTATCTGATATTCAAGTAGAAGACCCAACTCTACATACCCACACACAAATAACTTCTTTCAGCCTCTTTCAAGAGCGTTGACAAGTTTTTTAAGATAGATGTGAACAAATGTAGCAGTTTCAGTCACACATACAAATACAAAGGTAACACTATTAACATATTATAGACCTTTTGTTATAAGGATCATATAACAAATTTATGGAATAACCATATACTCACATCAGATTTTAAATGCATGGCTTTAGTGTATTATTAAAATATTTCATCTTTATATTTTACATGAATTTAGGAATTTTTACCAGGTGCTTTTATTTTTTCAAGATCAACCTATATCAGAGGTTGGCAAACTATGGCTTACAAGCCTATGTGATCCCCTCTGTCTTCATAAATGAAGTCTTGGGATACCTGGGTAGCTCAGTGGTTGAGTGTCTACCTTCAGCTCAGGGCGTGACCTGTTGGTCTCACATTGGGCTCCCTATGGGAAGCCTGCTTTTCCCTCTGCCTATATGTCTCTGCCTGTCTGTGTCTCTCATGAATAAATAAATAAATAAATAAGCCTTTTTAAAATTAAAATAAAATAAAATAAATGAAGTCTTATTGGAACACGGTCACTCTTATTTGTTTATATTTCTTAGGATGTTTTCCTGCTACAATAGCGGAGTCAAGTACTTATAGCAGAAGCTTTCTGGCCTACACAGTCTAAAATATTTACTATTTGCTCCTCAACAAAAAAGAATTGTCCAGCCCTGACTTATATGTATGCAGCAGTAGAAGGAAGGGATTAAGGAATAGAAAAGAAATGGTGGAGAATAAGCAATGCAAAGATGGAAGAAGTATGAAGAGAACTGTGTCCACATGGTTACTATACATATTACTCTTTGATCCCATGCTTCATTTAAGATTATAAATTTGAGGGCAGCCCAGCTGGCTCAGCAATTTAGCGCTGCCTTCAGCCCAGGGCCTCATCCTGGAGACCCAGGATCAAGTCCCACGTCGGGCTCCCTGCATGGAGCCTGCTTCGAATTCTGCCTGTGTCTGTGCCTCTCTTTCTCTCTGTGTCTCTCATTAATAAATAAATAAAATCATAAATAAATAAATAAATAAATAAATAAATAAATAAATAAATAAAATTATAAATTTGAAGATGATTTTTAGCATCTGGAAGAGACTCTAAAAATCATTTAGACTTGCAAACTCTCTAAATCCTGCTAAGTTCTAATTTCATTCATGTGAAATAGTATTGTAATAATTTTTTGCAAGATTAACCAAAGACCAAAATTAAATAAATAGGGTATGTGAAAATGTTTTCTAAACTCCAGTGCCTACTGCTAATTGGTACTCCATATAATTTGTTGTATCCATTCTAGTTATTTAGACCCCCTCTTTTTGTAGAAGAGGAAACCAAGGCAGAGAGATTAGATGGATGGCGCGAAATCACTCTAAATTTGTAGTGTATGCATGAATCAATTCACAGCTTGTATTTCCTCTTGAACACAATTTACACTGGAGTCCCTAATACTCGTGCTTCTACCTCTCTCTCCCCATTGTCTAACTTTGGAGTGAAAAAGATTTCCTCACCCCTATTCAACCTCTCATCCAATTTATAAGAATAGTTAGATTCTCATAGACATTTGGCTTGAAGCACTCATGATTTGATTTGGGTCTGGGTTTTGTTTTTTTGTAGTTTTTTTTATTATTTTTCCTTTTTATTTTATTTTTTTAATTTTTCCTTTTTAATATATTTTATCAGATTTGAGTTTTGGGAGGTCTTTTTGTTTTTGCTCTTTTTCGTTTTTGGGTGGTTTTTAATTGCTTCTTTAGAGTCTAGAGAATGAAAGGAATGGAAAAACATATCCTTTATTACCCACATATTATATAAGAAGATATCATAATTAAGATTTGAAGCTTATACAAAGTTAAGTGGATTTTAGCTGAAATATAAATATATATATGTATGTATATATATATGCTTTTATGTGGGTATGTGTATATGTATATATTGAAAATAAATGCTTAAGATCAATTTTACCTACCTTTAAGTGACTATAGACTGATGCTGCCCAAAAGTCAATGTCAAATCTAAATATGACTCTTCTTAGCATATTTTTAAAAAGGTGTAAGATCACTTCCTGTTAAACAATAGTGTATCTCCAGGTATACTTTTAACCATTAGAACCATACAGAAAAATCCAACTGAAATACAAGATAATCCCTTTACAACCCACACCAAGGGCACTTGAAGAATTGCTTCCAGTGAAAAGGATATATTAATCATTGTATCTTCATTATCTATAATGCCTATATTGCCTGGGGCTTGTGGTTGGCACTCAATTGTTCAGCAAATGAATATTTTTCTCCCTTGAATGATTCTTTCCTATCAATCTCCTACCCCCCCCAAAAAATAATAATAAAAATGAAAAGAGGACTTTAAAAATTACATCTTTCAAGCAAACTCTTTAAAATCTTTATGGAAGTTCAAAAACATTTTAAAGCATTTTAATTTGTTTTGTTCTTTCTGTACTTGATGCCAAAGGCATGATGTTGCCTGCCTCTGCTTGCTTACAGGTAGAGGCAACTTGAATCTGTCTAATGGAGGACGCCAGGAGAGGTAAGAGAGCACGAGATGGAGATGCCATTTCAGAAGCCGACTGTACATCTACTTGTCATAGATCTCTTTTGGAATGGCATGGCAGCTCAGCTCTGACTCTCTACTTGCTGATAGCAATAATAAAAGAGAAGAATATCCTAACAGTTTGTGGGTGGGTGGACTCAGCCAGACCTTGAAGAACCCACAGTGTTCTCCACTTGAGCCCAATTCTGTGAATTTTGTTTCCAGGAGCAGATGTCTTTCTACTGGGAAAAGATAGTGAGCGATCAAGTACTTATTAACAATGGAGGCTTGTCGTTCACTCAAAAATCATTTAGATTCCTATTATTGGCTGAAGTTGATAAGCATTTTTCCATGTAAAATAGTCAGCAGTGAACTAAGCCACCTAGGGATCTGCATAGGTAGAAACGCCAATGAAAAGAAAAGCCGTATTGAAGAGGAACCACCAGTATCTGGCAGGGTTTGCATGGTATTATTTTTTAAGTTCTCAACTTCTGAAGCTTAGGGCAAAAATAAAGGGCACAGATGAATGCAGTATGTGGGCAAGGCTTAGAAAACTTTAAAATGTAAACAGGGAAAAATAATAATGTTGTATCCATAAAATGGGATTTGTAAGCCAAAGAGTTAGCCTTTATAAGGGAAAGAAAGTCAGTTTACTTCTCTTCATTTGGTACAAGAATTTTTATTACTGAACAAAAAAATATATATTTAATTTTAATTTCATTAAAAATAAAATATGACAAAAATTTGGATTTTGGAAAAATATCAGTCATGAACTATAATCCACCAACCAAATTTTATTTTTGCATAACACTTTATAGCCCATGTCTATAAGTATGCATATTCTCATCGCTTACAATTATTAAATATACACAGACTGTAATTAATTCAGTATGAATTTAAATCTGAACTATTTTGATGCAAAGAAACTTTCTGTATGGCATTTTTTAGAGTATTGAAATGTTGGCTGTAATTTTCAAAGCTTCATTGACACTGATACTCTCTATGCCTTTCTATACGGACATCAAAATGTCTTCACATAGTCATCATTTATTTTGACTTATCAAACATTAGGGGGGGGAATAAATGAGTGTGTTTCTTAAGGCCATCTCAAAGGTAGGTGTGGCTGGCATGGAATTTTTATTTTATCCCTGGCATGGATTTTCTAGTAGATGGCATGCCAAGGTCTTAAGACTAAAAGTAATTACATCCAGTGTAAGTTAGTTATTCTTTGCCAGTTAAAATTGTCTTTTCAAAGACAGATTTGAATCTACATACATATAAACTATTTTCAAGAACAGGAGTACAAGAAGTACAAGTTAAATGATTTACTCCACTAACAAAAAGTGAAAGTCAGAAAATATTGAGTGAGAGTAAGAGAAAAATACGTTGGAGTTATCATGGCATTTCTAGGTAAGGAAATTTACTTTGTTTACACTGAAAATAGATGGGCAATGGAGTAGTGTTTAAACATTGCATTTTTCCTGTATTGTGTTACCTTTTTCCTCTACCGTGTACGTGATATTCAAAGGGGGGAAAATGTCATTTCGTTTCAACTGTATGCTCACCTACAATCTTTGTGTAACGTTACTTAATTTAGCTAAATGATAATGTTGAAGAAAACATTTCTCAAACTCTGGTTGTCAGGTTAGAAGATTCCCTCGGTAGCACGAGGATCATATGTTTTCAGTTAATGTATATGATGTTGGGTAATACTGAAATATAGTACTGTATATAATTAGACATAGAAACCTATTTAAAATTAGCATTGCTTTGATAGCACCACGTTGCTTGCTAACGACATCATGATCTTCTCAAGGGTTTAAGTTTAGTCCAACTAAGATTGAATGACAGCTCTTTGAACTTCCATTTTTATTATTCTGCTTTCCAAGTATTTGAGATGTATTAGTAATATTCTTTAAGTCACAGCAACAATAATGTAGTTTACAAAGTGTGCTAAGCCAGGGATGGTTCCCTCTCTTTGTCCTTACAATGTATGTAAGTTACATTTATTACACCATTAATATGACACAATTATCATTCTAATTAGTTGCAGATGTGACTGGCAATTATATATGTAGTCCCTCCTCTTTCAGATCTAGTTTTAGCATGTGTCCAAATAATACGCTCCCCCCCTCCCAAAAAATCTGTAAACTTCTTTGATAGGAAAATCCTACCTCAATGTTGTAATGCCATAAAATTCTCAATCCCAGTAGGATTAAAACGAAAGAGACAAACTGGACCCATGAAACTGAGTCTTCTCTTTAAGGCTATCAAACACCCCGCTCCCCTGTGTTCACACCCCTAAAAGATTTGCAGGCGGTTATCATGTTCCTACTTACTTGTTGCATAGCCATGCTTTACATACTCTTTTAATCTTTTTTTTTTTATGCACTAAGTCAAACCCTTCTTTCTGATGTTCTCTGAACTCTTTCCAATACTTTTATATATTTTAAAATAGCATTCTAGTGTTGACAATATGTCCATTGTTTTCTATTTTAGAAAGCTTTTCATGCAGCCAGAGCAACATACTGGGTTCTTTAGATAGAGTTTATTTCAGAGAGGACATATAAATAATAGCATAATTATTACAGATTATTGCCAAAGCGACAATGGGGGGAATGTAGGGAATCTTGATTTCACTTATTTTCTACCTTTGTGGATTATAGGCAAAGACTGTTTTAAAGTCACATTTATCTAATTTTTTTTCTTTTAATGTATGTGAAGATGAGTTCTATGATATCTAATAATACCTTCCAAATGTCCCTTGGGTAAGTTTGTTTTTCATCCAGTTTTACAGATGAAAGTCTAGTTCCTAAATTTATGCTTTCTCATCCACTTATCTTTGCCTCCTCATGTTTAATGCAAACTTGACAATGTCATAGTTTTGCAGGGAAATCAACACACTGTACCTTGACCCATCAGGAGAATTTGAAATTATTTATCTTACTTTACAGAGATGGGAATTTTTATTTTAGTGTCCTTTATACTTTATGAAATGAAAAATACAAGTTTCCCTACTTTCTGCCTCCCCCCTCCCCCAAAGAATTCCAAGTTTTTCCAACAGCGCATATGTAACACACCATCTCTCACACCATTTCAAATCAAAATGTGGACTACAGAGCTGTTGGTCCAGTTTCTGTGGCTGTGTTGGTTAATCATCCTCAGTAATTTGATGCAAAGAGAGATGAGTGAGGATAACAAGGAGACAGGAGTAGAATCCCTCATGTGAATACTGTGTTAGTGAGTGGGAGGCTGGGACTTTCCTATTCCTGTAAGAACTAATTTCATGGATATAAAAGACAGTGGTTCTATAAGCACTCTGCCTGAAGATGTGTAATTATTATCATCATTACTACTTTATATTTCCCCAGAAAGAAGGCTGAACCAAAAACCTGAATCACTTGACAAAACCTCTGTTGATGAAAACAGTTGCCACAACTCTCCAAAATAGAGCACAATGTCTTATCTTACTAACTCACTATTATTCAAAGGTAGTTTAATGCTATCAGAGTAAGATGAGGGCTGCACTGCTAATCTAACACGGTTAAAACTGAAGACAAGATAAACAGGCAAAGTCGATTGAATAGGAAGAGAAGAGTAAACGATTTGAAACAGTGTAATTGGAAACTTTAAAAAGGGGATGTAGCTAGTGTGTTCCCTTGTGGGTGATGGTGTTGTCAGGCAGGAGGTGCCTCTTGACAGTTTGTCTCTTAACCTTCTGTATTTAAGACACTTGATGCAGGAAAATAAGACATTCAACGTAATATCTGAAATTTCCAGTTTTTATCAAAATATTTTGGTTATGTAGACAAGGTCACAATCTTATTATTTCCCTATAACTAAAACAAAAAAAGACTATAAATATTTTGTGGAGTGAAATCTCATTCCTTCAGGGAAGTGAGACTATGAACAAAACTTATTTCGAATTTTGGGCTAATTACTCAGGGGTATCATCTAACAAGTCAACTTAAAAGTTTCCTATGACTGCATAGAAATATAATTATGAAGCTATGAATGTTTGCTGAATTTGTTTTGTGGGTTTTGGTCAGTTTGTTTGTTTGTTTGATAAGCAGATTATTGGAAAAGAAAGAAAGAGAAAAGGAAAAAAAGAAAAAGAAAAGAAAAAAACCCATATATTTTTCAAGAAGGCATATTCTTGATGTAATTCTTTTCCTTCTTTTTCTTTTTCTTCTTTCTTTCTTTCTTTCTTTCTTTCTTTCTTCTTTCTTTCTTTCTTTCTTTCTTTCTTTCTTTCTTTCTTTCTTTCTTTCTTCTTCTCATTTAAGGAAGAAAAGCATCTCCTGAACCATTATGAACTTTTCAGGATATTTGATGTACAATGTATCGAAACATGAAATGGGCACACATAAAAGTTCCAAATGTGGCTTCAAAATGGAGGGGGGGCATCCTATAAAAATAGTCCATTTGTTTGTATGTTTGTTTCTTCTTTAAAAATATCAGAGCTCTGTTCAAGGCCAATTACACTCCATTTTGCAAGTGTAAGGGCACATTGAGAAGTAAATATGGTAAGAATATAAAGAGTGATATAGGAGTTAGTTTTCAAACTAAGTAGGTAGACATAAGGAAATGTGAAAACTCAGGTAGCAGAATGTACTTTCCAAACACTGCATGAACTATGTGTAATCTATGTAATCTATGTGTAATCTATGACTTTGACAAGAGTTGAAAAAATTAAATTGTTCTCAAAAGCAAATATATATCCAGCAATCATGTTGTTTCCTTAGTATGTTCGTGTTCTTCTCCCTGAAAATAGACTCTTTGGTGTCCCTTTTCTCTGAAAGCCAATGCCTTGCTATCGGAATGAAAATAAACTTCAATTATGCATTGGGAAAAGATTTATACCTCCTGGGTGAGAAAATCTTCAGTGGCTTGAATTTTCTGCTTGATCTCCACTCCAGAGAGGAGTGAGTTTCTCCAAGTCTTTTCTTTTTCACCTGGAGCCATGACTAAAGGCAAGTATAGATGCTTCAGAGCCCTAGAACAGAGAAGTGTTTCCTTCCTCCTCTTGTGAGAATCCACAGGCCATGCCCCCAGGAACTCTGTCCTTGGCATTTCCACTCAGTTTGCAAGAACTCTTTTCCATGCACTGGAGAAGAATAAAGGGGAAGAGCTCCAACATCTCAGGGAAGCTGGCAGCTGAGTGGAAGGACTGTCAAAGAAACAGATTTTCAGTGTTTCTTATCAGCCATTCTCTATAACAGCAACCAATAATAGTAACAGTTAACATTCTCTGAGCATTTAGGAGGGCCAGGCACTTGGCCCCATGTGGGTTCTACGTAGTACTAAGAGAAGGCAAAATTTGGGAGAAATCACATCCACAAATTTCTCATCAGTGGGATTTGCTTCTCATCTGTTTGCTCTCCCATGCCCACAAAGGCAAATTGGATGTAATAATCTTTAATATTTAAAAGTATTAAATAATAATAAAATCACACTGTCAAATACAGTAAGTTTCAATTTGTTTTCTTGCAAACACAGGTTTGCAAGAAACCATAGTATGTAAATCAGTTTTAAGAGAACAGTTTTTCTATTATCCAAGGGATCAAGTCATATAAGCATTCATTGTAACTCTAGCTGATAATAGACTCTAAAAATGGTTTTAAAAGAATACCAGTAAAAAATATTTGAGGTTTCTTGTTCATTATAATTCTACATGCAGTCCCTGACCTCTCAATCCTTCATGGAATTGTTACTTTCATTTTAATTTCATTTCCTCTTTTAGAGGAAAATAACTTTAACACAGTTTTTTCCCCCAAAGATTCCCAAATTTACCTGTCATAAAATAGTACACATACAAAATAAAAGTTTCTCTTCTGATTCTTATGGGTGTATATATTCCTAATTGTAGCAATTTCTATTGTAAAGCTGATTTATTGGTCTTGGGAAAATTGACTTCATAGAATCATGGGCTTGCAAAACATTCTTTAGTTCATGTGTGCTTCTCAAAATGATACCTGTCTAATATGTCCTTAACAATTGGCAAAGAATGAGACTCCACACCCTTTCTTAGAAATACAGTTCATAAGACTCTAATCAGCACATTTCATTAAAAGGCTTACCTAAAGAAAGCACTTACAAAAATCCTTGTCTCTTCTCCTTTGGTGGTTTTGAGTGGAAATATTAAGGTTGCTTCTCTTTGTTCCTTGCAAGTATTTGAATATTATTAAATGTCACATATCGGCCTTTTCCAGGTTACATGACCAGCATTGTGTTTTGCTCGTTTGCCATTCATGCATACTTAGCCCAGAAAAGACTGAAACATTCTTAGAATATAATACTGAATTTGAAAAGAAATAATACATTATGAAATTAATTATTTGTTGGGAGAAATCAGACTATGGTTGAATTTATGGGATCCACTTATTCAGAAAACATGTACAGACTATTTATTAGGCACCAGAAACTTTGCAAGGCTCAGGGTATAAAAAATAATAAGACAGTTATATAGCAATAATTACACTAGAATCAGAGAAATACTGTAATAGAAGATTATATAAATGTGCTATGACAACATAGGAGAGATCTGAGTCCAGCGAGTTGGAAATATTCTTACACAGTAAATGACATCTGAAACTGAGTGGTAGCTGTCTATAAGAAGTGAGCCTCCTGTGCAAAGGTTTAGAGTTGTTACACAGTATAGTTTAATGACAAATAATTCAGTTAGGTTGAAACATAGGAAGCACGTATGTAGAAGTTTTGGGAGTTGGGATCAAAAGTTTATAAAGAAGCCTAGAGTTGAGGACTATATGCCTTGTAAAGCATTCAGACTTTATCTTGTTGGTTCAATACTGTATGTATTCATTCAAAAAAATCTTACAACAAACATTTGGTGAGTACCTAATATGTTCCTAGTAGTATGCTAAACACCATAGGTACAGCAATGAGCAAAATAAAAATCTCTGTAGTCAAACACTTATGTTTTATGGGTGAAGACAGTATTTTATGGGTGAAGATAGAAACAAATCAAGTAGATAATATAATTTCAAAGTAATGACATTAATATATTTGTAATATATAGCATGATTTAGGTATTAAATGTGTTACAAAGTAAATTACAATAGTGTAAGGAGTGGGGCACCTGGGTGGCTCAGCGGTTGAGCTTCTGCCTTTGGCTCAGGTCATGACCCCAGGGTCCTGGAATCAAGTCCTGCATCAGGCTCCCTGAAGGGAGCCTGCTTCTCCCTCTGCCTATGTCTCTGCCTCTCTCTTTGTATCTTTCATGAATAACTAAATAAAATCTTTTTAAAAAGTAGTGTACAGAGGGGAAAAAAAGTGATGTGCAATGGGAATAGCCGACAGTGAAGTTTCTCTATGAAAGGTAACGTTTAAAATAAGGATCGGTTTGTCACTTTGAAGGGACACAGTGACTTTTGTCAAGGATCTGAGCAAAGAGTGTCCAGGGCAGAGAGAAGAGCGTGTTCAATGATTGTGAGGGATGGATTTCTGAAGTGGTAAAAGACCATAATTGAAATTCAAATAGGATGAGGTGTGAAGGATATGGCTCTATCCCACACATTCAGAAAGCCTTGTCATTCACAAAGGGATGAATGAAAACATATTCTTCTCTGCTAAGGGAAAAAGTAAGCTTTACATAACAGAATTAAACTCCGTTTAAAATGTTAACTCTAAATTCCTTTTTATGCTATCATTGCCTCTCATTTAGAATGCAAACTTTCGGATGCTGGTATTTTTAGGACAAATGTAAATACTGAACATTTGTCTACATGTTTAGATCTTAAAGTTGATGGTGGGCCCCAAGTGTCAATGTTAATGGGCGGTATGGATGAATGTTGTCCATTTTGACCAGGGAAGACTAGGCTTCCACTGACATTGTTCATAGGAACAATTACAATGGGAACTAGGTATATTAATGGCAACTCAGAGTTCAGTAGGTACTTGGGTTTCACCTTTTGTTTTTCCTATGAAAACATGCTACTCTTCTTGCTGTTTCTCTAAGTATTTGTGACTAGGTCTTGACGCTAAAATACAGTTTACAGGGAGACAGGGAGGGGTTTAAGTGTTTTTTTTCTGACAGTAACTTGAAGTTTGCCTCTCTTCTCCAAATTGGATTTAGCTTCAACTATGTTCATGCACCTCTGGAGACATGACAGAGACAAATAGATTGACCAAAGGAACATCAGGGGCCAAAGTGAGTTACCAAAGGAAGCATCTTTAGTTTTCCAGGCTCACAGCAAATTTCAGTGCCAGAGAGTTTCACCTGCTACCTTCTCAGAACTTTCTTACACACCAAGGACACTTTCTTTCTCCATCCTGAGAGATTCCTTGTTTTTTTTTTTTTTTTTTTTTTTATAATTTATGTGCAGGGGGCAATATTACCATGTTAAATGTCCTCAAATTTGCACCGCATTTGATTTTATGACTCACCTTCTCTTCTGTCACCTGACATTTGCCAATGAATTTCTGTTCATAACTAAAGCCTTAGACAAAGACTTGACAGATCCTCCCCACAGCAGCACCCTATCCTAAATAAAACAAGTGATGGTTTCCCATATGTTTTATGAAGCAGCACACAAGCTGTTTAATTACAGTACGTCTTAGGGGAAGAATTTGAAAATTAAGATTCAGGGAAAATGCCTTCTTTTTCTAGAGTAAAGCAATTCCGTCAGAATTCCCATGGCCTCCTCATATGCTACTTCCTTGGATTATCATAGGTAAAGAAAGAAAAGGAGTAGAATCTGGTGCGTTAGAAATTAATTCATAATGAATGGGCAGGGTGGCAGCAGCAAGGGCAAGTCAATTCCTGTATGCCCGTGTTTCATGTACATATATTTTGAGTTCGGCCAAACTTTTCTTTTTCTATTCTCACTCCAAGGGCAAGCTCTAAATCTAGTCTCAGCACCTGAATTTTGTGTAATGCTGCAAGCATTTTATCAATAGGATGTAGACAAATCTATATTTGTGTTTTATGAGCTGGCTGAGTTTACAATGTCATAAGAGAGTTATAGCCACTGGTAGTTTGAAATATTTGCTTTGGAAATAGCCAACTTGGAAGAACCCAAATTGTCAGTGATATGGAGACCAAGCAGTGGATAAACCAAAGACAGCTTGCTCACACACTTTGCTACCCTTTGTCCTTCCCACGGCCCTTCAGCCTGAAATGAGATGCCTGACTATCAAGAGATGGAAATTGTGGTTTAAGATAGAACATACTGCATGAGCCATTTTGCTACCCACAGACTATTATAGATTAGCCTGTAAGGAATTTAATTAGATAGCAAAACTAAGAGAGGGTCAGATTTAACCAGTGGGTGGGACAAAAGCCTCCCATAAAGAGCTGTTAACCTCCTGAACAATAATAGAGAAGAGAGGAAAACTGTGAAAGTACTCTTTTTTTTTTAGACTTTCTGCTTAATTGTTTAATACTGAGATCATTTAAAGACTTGTGATGACTAGTGTGGTATTTACCTCTCTCTTTAAAGTATATGTGTAAAAGCCACACTATTTATCCCTTCATTTCACAAATATGTACTGAGCATATAATACACTATGTGCCAAGCTCTACACTACATGTTAGGAATATAAAAGTGAACCCATACAGACATTGTCCCCCTCATTCTATAGCATACAAACACATGGCTAATTTTTTAAGGTGATCAAGCATTCTCTTCTTGAGTCTGGAGGGGAGGGTTTTAGGAAAAATTAGGTATATGTTGGGACAGGGGGAGAACATGAAAAAATATCCTAGTATAATGGTGTATTTGAAAAATCATTAAATAAGTAGTCATGACAAATAGACATGAAAAAATAGTAAAAAGTAATTAAAGGCTATTAGTAAAATGAAGGGCTATACAAAAGTGAATCACTGAAAATAATGACATTTATGTGATCATGATGATGTAAACACAGATTAACTGAATTAAAATATTGTTATTAATATAATAACAAAGATGGGAAGAAAGATAAGAGTTGGTATAAGTGATCTAAGTCATTTATCAAAAAGGAATGTAAAAATATCAAAATTTATAAATCCAGAAATGATGGCTCTATTACTTAAATATATGCAGATAAATTCCAGAAAAGAACAAAAGAGTTAAATGTTCTATTGGGTCTTAAGGACAGAACTAAATAGAGGGAAGGCCAAGATACTACTTTTATTAGTGAATCTTTGGGAACAAGTTAATTTTTTAAACATGTTCATGTAGTGTGTTGGTTAAAATTAAAATAATATTAAAATTAGGCAATCTTCCTATGACTTCCTTCATATACTGTCTTTGCTTAAGCATGATTGATTCTATAAAGTTGTTGGTGTTGAGCAGAGATGTAGAATATAAATTATGGGCCCTTTACAAAATATTCCAGGTGGTATTTGCCCTCTTCTATATGCTGTGCTCTTCATCAATGCAGTCGTTTATAATAAAACTAGAGCAAGGCTATAAGACTTCAGTGGCCTTCTTATCTGTCAAATGGTTGACAATTATAAATTAGTGTATTAGAAGGAGAGGTGACATGCAGAAGATCATAAATATTAGACGTGATCTAACTGTGTGTACATTCCAATACTAGAAAGGAGACATTGAGAAGGAAAATGGAGTAGTAACTATTCTCCAACTCTTCCTACATGGATTCCAAATAACTGCATATTTCCAGTGAGAATATTTTTGGAATATAAGGAACACCTCCACTGCCCCTAACTGAAACATTGGTGATAGTTTATGATAATGAATAAATGTTCAACATTATAGAAAAATTCACATGTGCATAAGTAGGTTAGAGAGCTATCCTTCATTTTCCAATTTAACCAAACTCACAAGATTGCTTCCTTCCTCAAAAGCCATTAAAATTATGCAAAAGGAAACAAACAAGCAAACAACAACAAAAAACCTGGGTGAAAAAAAAAAGAGATACCTAAGTACAGAGAGTCACCTGTACCATTTGTTGAAAAAAGTAACTTAAATAAAAGATGAAGACATTCAATTTCAGAATTAAGACTTGTTGCTCAGATGTGAAAATCCAACAAATCTAAATTCAAATCCCAGACCTACCTAGAGAAAATTACTTTAATTCATTTAGTCTCAGTTTCCATATCTGCAAAATGAGGAATAAAATAACATTACAGTTTTGTGAGAATTAGATAAAACGATGCCTGTAAATCAGATGATGACCAAACACGGCAACTTATCTGTAAGTACTGGTTTTGTTTTCTTAAATATTAATAGCATTTCACACTACCTTATGCATATAGTATCCAGTAATAATGATAACTGCTAGTCAACAAGCATTCTATTTGTATTCAGTGTTTTACATGAAGGTCACTAATCCTCAGAACCCCTATAGGATTATCACCCATTTGACACAGAGAGAACACAGGCCATAGAGGAAGAAAGAACTTGCTCTAGGTCATACAGTTAATGTGTGGCAAAAGTGGAATGTGAACACAAAAGTGTTTGACTCCAAAATCCAGACACTTTACATTGTTACATCACTAAGAATGTTGTATGTCTATCAGGAGATCAGAATTATTAAATAAATAAGAGCCCTGCATTCAAAACAGGTAGAAGTCTCATAGAAACAAGAACAAGCTTCTTTCTTAAAAAAATTATTTATTTAAAGTAATCTCTATACCCAATGTGGGGCTCAAATTCACAACCCTGAAATCAAGGGTCGCTTGCTATTCCAACTGAGCCCTGAGAATAAGCTTCTAATGATATGTAATATTAGTAACATTAAAACAACAATGCTTTCTCACAGGGACAATTTTAAGTCTGTGTCCATTCAAATTAATTAAAGCAGCACCTGTCTACTTAAAAAGAAAAATCAGGGCCAATACACTGAGCTATATGTGGGAATTACTTATTTGAGCATTAAGATAAAATTTAAAGTCTACTAATGTGAGTTTTTAGCAGTGTAATATATAACACAGGTATGCAGAGCTTCTGACAGCAAAGTAATTTACATATATTATTTTAATAATCCTCATAATTTTTTCTGCTGGAAAGGTAAGTAGCAATTATTTCTCAGATTTTTTTCAGATAGTGAAACAAAAGCAAAGGGAGGAAAATCTTTTATATCCATCTCTCAATAGATCTCAAATTTTATTTTTAACTTTGGGAGCATTTGCTGTATTTGAGGATGATTATAATAAAATATGTCTCTATTTAAGTGGAAAAATAGTAATGGCTAACTTTTTTAGAGGGATACTCTGAGTTATAACAAAATCAATTTTTGTGCTCTTTCTACGACTACAGAAAATATCTTGGGGTACTATGGCAACTAGTTCAATAAAAGTAACAGCTACTCCTAACAAATATGTCATTTTTTGGCATTGGCCATTACATTTAAATTGACTTGAGATGCAAGTGATAGAACCACCGCATAAAAAACAATTAGCCGTCAGATTCCTCGTCTACCTTGCCTGCAAAATCCGATATAAGTATATTTCTTTGAGATGTCTTTCTGTGATACCAGGACCGCAGCCCTAAAATAAAACCTCAAACTATAGAGGGCAAAAGAGTCAGCATAGAACTACCACTAGTTTTATTTGAAAACTCATCATATGGTTTTTATGAGTTTCCAAACAAATGAGAAAGATGAAAACAAAATGGAAGCAGGGAAATCTGATATCCCTCATGAGTCAATTTCTGTTTGTCTGCTTGTGCCAAGTTGTGCTTTATTGCATCTGTGATGAGCAAATGGCAACTTAAGAGCACTAATTGGTTGCAGAATTCTCCTATCAGTAGTTTATTTAACAATAAGATTTAAATTAGTTGTCTCTAAATAGTGAATGTTGCTACAGTTTGAAAAAAAACAGTTGTCCTTTTGTTACTTTTGCTTTGGGGATATACAGAAAATTTTAATTTTATGGGAGTAAAGCAATAATTACTGGTGCATTACATCTAAAAGGCAACGTAAAAAAAGAATGAAATTTTCACAAAAGGCAAATATGGAAATATTGTCAATGTATTTATCTAACCCATAAATATTTGATGACCACCTACTATGTGCCAGGCACAGTGCCAGGCACTTATGATAAAATGATGGGCTGAGACAGACACAGTCCCAGTGCTCATTACAGTTTAGAGAAGGAGACAGACATGCATCAAATAGTTATACAATAAACGTAAAATTAGAAATGAGGTAAATGTTATGAAGGCGTGTTATGAGAGTATATAACAAGATTTGACAATTTAGGGAAGTCAGAGAAGGCTTTTTGCCGAAAACAGTGATGACTATATTGTCATCTGAAGGATGAGTAGGAATTCAGTAGACAATAGGAGGCATTTTGAGCACAGGAAAGACTATGTACAAAGGCCTTAGAGTGTTACCTTAATACACATGAAAGACTGAATGAAGTTCAGTGTGCCTGTCATAGAGGCAGAGAGGAAGGGTCAGACTGTTCAATTCTCTTACATCTAATTCATGTCAAAAGTTATAGTGGAAAATTCTGCTTCCAGGCCTCAATGGAGTATCAGGGACTAGATTTACCCTCTTGTCTCAAACAAGAATAAAAAGGATGAAAATCTATAAAGCAGTGATCTTGCAGACATTGGTCAGCAGGCAATCTCTAGGGGAAGGGAAACGACCTATGTAAGTGTTCTGTGTCCCAGTTAATTGCCTGGAGGGAGTTTCTAGGCTTCAATGCTGGGAGAGAGAACCAAAAAGGTAGGATCTTTGAGTTGAAGGTACAGAGCTGAGAAATTGGGGAGGGCAGAGTGCTGAAGAAAAAAGAGCTGCACAGAGACAGTCATTTGAAAAACTACAGAAATCTGAAGAAACCACAAAAGGCCAAGAATGAACCATCAGAAAGCCCAGACTGAGCCATACCGAAAGGGCATACAGAGCCGGAATACCATTTAAAGTAGCACAGAAAATGGAAGCACTTATATACAAATCTAAAGGAATATATTCAGGATCTTTATACTGTAAACTACAACAACACTGTTGAAAAACATTTTCAAAGATCTAAATAAGTAGAGAGATATATCCATTTCATGATTTGGAAGACACAATGTTGTTAAGACGCCAACCCAGTGTATTTATTCAACACTAACCCAATCAAAATCCCAGAAAAGTTTTACCTAGATATCAGTAAGATGATTTTTAAATTTGTAATAAAAGAAGAACTAGAATAGAAAAAAAAATCCTAAAAAGGAAGGAAAAGGAGAACTCATGCTCCTTGATTTGAAGACTTCTAAATCTGCAATAAGACAGTGTGACATTGGTGAAAGAATAGACACAAAGGTAGTGGAACAGAAGAGGGGACCCAGAAAAGACCAATAGTTTAACTGAAATTTTACAAGGGGTTCAGAGGTCATTTTCACATAGGAAGGATAGTTTTTGCAACAAACGGTAATGGAATCATTGGGCATCCATTTGTAAAAAAAAAAAAACTTCAACACCAGCTTAATACATTATACAAAAATTAACTCAAAATAATCATAAACCTAAATGTAAAACATAAAACTATATGTTTTTTAATTATCAAGTAATGTATCGTTAATTTCAGAGGTAGAGCTCAGTAATTCATCAGTCTTATATAACACCCAGTGCTCACTACATCACATGCCGTCCTTAATGCCCATCACCCAGTTACCCCACCCCCCTAGCTCCCGCTCTAGCAACCTTCAGTTTGTTTCCTATGATTAAGAGTATCTTACTATACAATGTTTTGGATATGACACAAAAACTACAATCTACAGAAGGAAGCATGACCCATTGGCCAAGAAAGAAATTAAAAAGGAAATCAGAAACTCTTTTAGACTAAGTGAAATGAAAATTAAACATGACATAAAGTTTGCAGGAAGTGATACTTAAAGAGAAATTTGCAGCACTAAACATCTCTAATAGAAAAGAAGAAATGTTTCTAACCAGTGACCTAACATTGTATCAGAAGTTCTAGCCAGTGACATAACACAAGTAGAAAAGAATTAAAGTTGTCTTTATTCTTAAAAGACACCATGGTCTATGTAGAAAATCCTAAGGAATATAACAAAAAAACGAAAACACGCCAAAAAAACAAGACTCCTAAAACTAGGAAGTCAGGTTAGCAACTTTGTAGGATATAAAGTCCATAACCAAAATCAACTGTATTTCTATTGTTCTTGCAGTAAAACAGTTGCTATAATAGCAATTAAATTACAGTCTCTAATACTGGAATTCATCCCACTTGAAGTCATGGTTTATATATATTATGTTTTGTATATTTATTGTACGTCTGAGTTAGACTTTAGGTGATTTTATTTAATTTTGTTTTTATATCCTCATGACTCACTTGTTTTTTAACTAGAATTTTGTAGATTAGGTGATTTTATTTAGACTTTGGTAAGAGAGGCTTCTGCCTTAGACCTCATCTGCAGTTGTACCTTCCCCACAGCATGGAGCAAAGAGGGCATGCCTTCCTGGGGCTTAGGTTCCCACTTCTAGACCACACTCTGGGTACTCATGATGTCAGAACTCCCTGCCCCAGATGGTCACTCAGTAGGCCTCTTCCCCGTATATATCTTTCTAAGGGCACACCATCCTCTGGCATGAATACTCCAAGGCCAATGGGTTGGCCGTGGGCTGTTCTTTGCTGCCGGCTGTTCAGATGTTGGACCTACAAACTGGAGTGACTACATGCATAGGCACAAAGCTCTTGATGGTAATGGGGAAAGCAAAGGATGGGAAGAGAGAGAATGAGCCAGGAGCATGGGCCAGGAGCTGGCTCTTCGTGTTGGGCCACAGGTCTTCAAGGCTTCTGAAAATTCTATGTTCAAACCTGGCCTTCTGTATGTTGAGAAGTATATTTATCAAGGGATACGGATCAAACGTATTTTATTTTAACCATTTCTTAACTTAAAACTTTAAATATTTAGATCCATGACAGGTGGGCCACCATTTGTTTCATGTTCTGCAAATATCAAAAGCAGGCCTATCTTTAAACAATAGAATTTTAATTGAGTAACTGTACCATTCTACTAAGAGTTCTTGGTGATCTTTTCTCTTCTGGCATTTCTAGACTAATAATTTAGATTTCTCACCTATACTATAATCTCAGATTAAGCAATTCAAAATTGTATCCTGGTTAAACAGTCCATTTTTTTGTTTCCTCCCGTCGACAACTGTTGTTTTTCTAGGTCATCTTCTTTATTTTTTTTTTAAGATTTCATTTATTTATTCATAAGATACACACACAGAGAAGTAGAGACATAAGCAGAGGGAGAAGCAGGCTCCCTGCAAGGGACCCCAATGTGAAACTCCATCCCAGGGCCCCCAGGATCTCGCCCTGAGCCAAGGCAGACACTCGATCACTGAGCCACCCAGATGTCCCTAAGTCATCCTCTTTAATTGTGGCTTATGTTGTAGTTGTTGATTCATCACACATTTATTTATTCCTCTGTATATAGTGTTCCATTTTGTTTCTCAGCAGGTGTCTTCTTTCACAGGAGAATTATTCTTTTCTCTCCTTTCAGTCGTGCCTCAACTATCAGGTTCTTTATGATTGAAAGAATGTAGATTTTGTTATAAGGAAAGAAAAATAGTTCTAAATTTTAAAATAAGTACAGGCTGGTCACATCCTTTAAAATATATATACCTGTTGCACTGATGAATCGTCTGGTTTCTAGCAAATCAATTATAATTTATTTTGTTTATGAAAAAAATGGCTTAACAGGGAATAAAAACATTTTAACACGTTGAATCCAAGATAACCTGTTCTGTCACATATTATAGGTGTTAACTTCTCAGAAAAGCAATTACTAATAGCTCCTCAGGGGTTCATTTCAAATGTCACTCTTTTCTTTGCTCTTCTTCTGTCTCCTAAGTGATACTTTTGCTTAACTTTGGCTTTCTTAAGCATTGACAGCCAAAGAAAACCATCCTAATTAAAAAGTTTGGCTTTTGAGGTGAAATATCCTGTCTCTTGTATTTTACTGTATCTCTTTTACTGAAATATATAAAAATTCTGAGATGATGTGCTCTGTTTCCTTGTTGTGAGTATTTGCTTTAATTTGTGTCTGAATATACCATGGTTATGAGAGTAAATAATCTGACTTTATACATTTATATTAATGTCTCCATAAAGCTACAAAAAGCAGTTGCTACTCTCATATCATTTTATCTTCTTTTAAAAGATGTTATTTATATATATTTGAGAGAGAGAGCATGAGAAGGGGGACGGGCAGAGGGAGAGGAGAGACAGGCTCCCCGTTGAACAGAGAGACCAATGCAGGACTCAATCTCAGGACCCTGGGATCATAACCTGAACTGAAGGCAGACGCTTAACCGGCTGAGCCACCCAGGCATCCCTCATTTTACCTTTTTAAATTCCACTACCACTTAGAATTTGTGTCAAGGATAGTGCCACAAAAACCAAATCCTTGGACTGTCCTTACAAGACACACCTTGAATGTGAAACAGGGCTTCTTGAATGATTTGAAACTTGCCATTTGAGATCAATAACTTCTTTATTTATGTTTACTTGGGGACTCCAGGTTGTGTGTAAAAAAAAACAAAAAGTTGCATTTAAGAAATGTTAATAATCATCTACAAATTTTCTCCCACCAAGCTACAGAAAGAACACTGTATAGCTTAGATATATATCATCAGCATCAGCATCATCATCGCCAACATCATTAGCATACTAGTTGGCTTATAAATTATTCGTAAAAGAAAACTGTTTCAAAGAACAAGAATCAGATAGGGATCCATACATGGGGAGGAGTGGGAAGAAAGAGGAAATCAACCTGAGGGCTGTAGGATCTACGGTCTGTATAATATTCAGCCCCCAGACAGTTTTTTGGAAATGAGGAGCAGTCCAGTTTTCAGCATTTGAAAGCCAGAAGATTGTATTCTTAAGCATGAAAATCTGTATTGTTCCACCTGGTGAGGGTATATTTTTACTTAAACAGGCCAGCATTTATTTTCAGGAAAGAAAGTGATATACTGTTGCTTCACACTTCCATATGTGCACTTCTGTGCCCAGGCACAATCCAGTTGACTGGAAAAGGAGAATGTGACCAATACTCTTACCCCACTATTCACCCGCTGGCAGAGCTCAAGGCCTTTTGCCAAGGCTCTGGCAGTTTTAAGACTATTTCCTGGCAGCCATTGGCTTCGAGAGGCCATATGACTCTGCTTCTGTCCGTCTGGATTTTGTTCTGAATTTCTTAAGGGCTTGCTTCTGAGCAGCATCTCAGCGGCAGCAGGAGCCCTGGGATTCAGTGAGGCCATGTTAGCCAGCAACTCTGAATCCCTGAGCTGTCCCAGGCTCCTGCCAGCAGCTTGCTTCAGGGCTTCAAAGAAGGGCTCGGCTGGAGTACCCAGGATGCCTTGCAGCGGCTGCCACAGCCCCTCTTTTGAAGCACCATGGTAGCCAACAGAGAGGATTCTGTGTTACGTACAGTATGACCCTGGAGGTGCCAGCCAGCTGCTGTGACTCAGCTAAAAACAGGGAACTCGCTGTAAGAGAGAGGGCGTAGAGGGGAGAGATTACTGAGGGGGAGGGAAGAGAGGAAAAGCAGCAGGAGTTTATGATGCCCAGAGTTTGTCAAAGGGCTCAAAACACATTTCTGAAAGAGTGTTCTTGATGGGCCCAAGGAAGCCCATTCCTGGGAGGCTAAAATCTGCTTGGGCTACATAATGTTTAATGGCCTTCATATCTAATGAAAACAAGCAGCAGAAGGATTAGAGAAAACCAGAAAATAAATGATCTTTCCTCTTACTTACTCCCAAGCGCCCTGAGGAAATGTGTCCTAATTGGCCTTCCAGATTGCATTTGTGATCACACTGATGTAAAGACACAGAATCACTTAGTATATGAACTTTTTTTTTTCTTCCTTTTTGCTTTTTCCTGTGGTATCTTTATAACAGGAGGGGTTATTGTCTGAATACACATGGAACTGATAATCTCAGAAGCAACTCTGAATTCAAATTGCCCAGGATAGAACACGATACGGGGGCAATTTATGTGTGAACTACTCTATTATGCTACTCTCCTTGGCTCTGGATATCTTTTGAAGGAGAAAGTTGATGTACAGCTAAACAGGTAATCTCAATCTCACTTTGCGAAGCATTTGCTAGCATCTATTGCTCAGTTCAAATATGGGAATTTATGGTAGATAGAACCTAAGATGCACCTTGGCTTAAAACAAACAAACAAACAAGGTGGTCTTGGGAACAGTGCAAGACAGCAGGTATCACAGGACGAGAGTAACAAGATTTGATTAGACCAACATTTCAGAGCAAAGGCCAAAGTACCCTGTCCTGAACGTCTCATGTGAGAACGGTGTCTCTGAGATGATGCAATGATCAGTGGGGTTAGACAGAGAAGAAAATCAAGTTCATGTCTCTTATCCATCAGATTTGAAGTAGTGAGTGAGAAAGAAGCTTGAGGTTAAGATTACTAGAATGATCAAGTTTGCTCATGAAAAGCAAGAAGGCAAGTACAGCCCATCAGCTCAGGCCTGGGTGTGTCCAATCCTGGCAGGGTTTCTAAGGTGATAAAACGTTGAGCAAGTGGTGACAGCTATCCTCTGAGAAGAACTCAGTCTCCAGAATTGCCCCAGCGATTGTTTCTGGTTGGTTCAGCTATCACAAAACATGTTAAATTGATCCCCAATGGAGGAGAGGCTCAACTGCAAGAGCTCATACCAGGTCTGAGGCTTGGATTTGCTACTTTGTTTTTTGTTTTGCCTCTCAGTGGCTGCTGCATAAATAAGCAGCAGGTTTCATGAAGGAAGAATCATTTTCCTCTAAGATCCTATTCTCATAGAAGTTTACTCAAACAGGATTCTCAAAAAAAAAAAAAAAAAAAAAAACCTGAAAACACTGAATGGCATTTCTCAGACACATTAGTTTTTACTGTGAAGTACCTGTTCTTGATAAGGGGCATATGCAAAGAAAAGAAGTTCATTATTTTCTTTCTCACAGGGACTCTCTTTTGAAATGTTATTTCCATATAAGTAGGAACCAGTATCTCCTTAAAAGACTTTCTGGTGAATGCTTAAACTGAGATTGAGAGAGGACAAGTTAGAGGTGAGGAGGGAGGCTTCATGTTCTGTTTAATCATAAAGATATGAATAGCTTCAACAGAACAAGAGAAGAATAATGAAAAGAAAAATGTGGTAAGAGTATCAGTAAGAGTATCAGAAAACAGTGTGAGGGAGGAGCATAAGCAGTAGAATTAGGAACTCCTCTACTCCCAAGAGTAATAGAAAGCATCAGGTGATACCATCCCAAATGCCCACCATCTTGCCCTTAAAATTCTAAATCCAAGAGAAGAAACAAAAGTGAGGATGAAAGGCTGGCTGATCTGGCTAAAAAAACTGGATTGGTTGTAGCCCCAGGTAAGAAGAGGAGGATCAATGGGCTGGATTTCAATACTTATTCACATGGTGTATGTGACTCATTCATTCCAAGCTCCATTTGACCCCACAGTAGTCCTTGTCTGATTCTGAATATTTGGTGGGTGGCTTACTAGGCAACTGCCTGCCACTCCTAGTAATTTAACTTGGACATTTTAAGACCCTCTACCGAGTTAAATGGCCCCTGGGCTGTCCACCCACAATCTGTGAATATTTGGAAAAAGGTCTTTGTATATAATAGTGAAGGATATCGAGATGAAATTATCCTGGATTAGGATGGGCTCTAAATCCAATGACAAATGTCACCATGAGTGAAGACAAGGGCAGAAGACGCACGGAGGGGAAGCCCATGTAAAAGCCGAGGCAGAGATGGGAGTTATGCAACTGTAGGCCAACAATTGCCAGCAGCAACTGGAAGCTCGAAGAGAGGCAGGAACAGATTGTCCTCAGAGCCTCTGGAAGGAACCAACCCTGCCAACACCTTGATTTGAGACTTCTGGACACCAGAACTGTGAGAGAATACACTTCTAGTTGTTTGAAGCCACCTACTTTGTGGTGATTTATTATAGCAGTCCCAGGAAACTAAGACAGACTCTCTGTAAAGTCGACATTGCTGTACTGGCTGTGCCACAGATGAGACAGAGCAAAAACAAAACAAAACAAAAGGGATATATGTTAGCTGAGCTATAGTACATGCCCATGTGAATTCCTCCAGAAATTGTAAATGGGTTGGGAACTCAAGTCATGTGTCATCTGAGCTCTTGCTATGTACAAGCACCATGCTAGAAGATCCATCAAGAAAACAGCTCTCTTGCCATTAAGAACTTGATAGTCCAATGACAGAGGAAAAAATAAAAAAAAGTTTTTACAGGTTAGCAATATTCCCTGGGGGATGGAATCTCACGTTTGGGCCACACTGGAGAATTACCAGCATTGTCTGTCAACACTGATGAGCCAAGGGATGGTATCTATTCTTTTGTCATTCTATCCTGAGCCCCCACATACTGGCTGGGGTGTTCCGGGGGAGTGTAATAATTGGATAAATGAGTGAATGGATGCAACTTCTCTTGCCTAGAAAGTGAGGGCCCAAGCAAGATAAGATGTGGACAGCAGATGGTGAATAGTAGGTGAGATTCTTCAATGCCACAATGTGCGGAGGAGGTTCTGCGGTCAGCACCCTCATCTGCCTTTATAGGTCTCTTGATAGGCACACCCAGCACTGTTTTCCGTTTTGTGGCTCTTCCACTGCTCTATCCACACTTTAAAACTCCCCTTATTTCTTTGACCCTTACTCAATTAATTGCATTTTGAACGAACATCTGCTCCAAGGTACCAAGCAGTTTCCAATGTTCAATTTGGAAAGAACCCACGAGCACGATGGGGGAGGCACCACTAGAGGCTCTGCGTCTGGGAAGTCTGCTCTTTTCACAGCCAGCACTGCTGTTGGTTTTGCCTGCTGGCTTACATGAATTGGCTTTTACATTTCTTAATTTAGACACTAGCAGTATGGAGATTTATTATATATATGTTATGTGTGTATATATATGTAATATATATATATATATTTCTATCTGAAGAGAGCAATGTTTTCCATTGCACAAATACAGACGACTGCCAGCAGCTAGTATGCACACAGAACAACACACAACCCACAGATGCATCACTTTGTGACATGAGACTGGGCACTGGGAACTCAAGATCTTTCCTGTGATTGGTTTAGACTATTCTTTGTTTGTTTGTCTTAATTTGATTAGGAACCAGGATGTTCAAATAATAGTAATTACCCTCATTCCAGAGTAAGACAGCTTACCTTCTTCCTTCTGGTGCTTCCAAAGGCATCGCTTTGTCAGAATCCCCGATCTGTGCAGCATATAACGTAGCTGCTAATATCACTACACTATGTGCCAGATACTGTGCTAAGCACTTTGCGAATGATTAACATCTTAAAGATGATGATAGTATCAATCTTATTTTAACAGATTGGAAACCAGAAGCAGAGGGAGGCTATTACTTCCCAAATTCACCTAACATCTCAGATCAGTTTCCCTTGAAGCAGAGCCAGGAGCAGTCACCTATTTAGGAGCCGACTGGGGTGGTAGCTGAAGCCCACCCTCCCTCTGATCCCATAGGGAGAGCTGAGGGCTAAAGATTTGGCCCCATCTAGAAGCCAGGGGACTCTTGTATACCAGCCTTGACAGTCTTTGCCTTCCTGGAGAGTTCTTTGCATTCCTGCCAAGGGCAATTCCCCCGGTAGGAGGGGCAGTTGTGACCACAGTTAGCAGCCAGTATTCACAGTACATGAGGTGAGGGCAAGGCTAGGTAAAGGGAATTTTGGTGGGGCGGTCAGAGCATCCACTGCTAGTTAACAAGTAGAGGAACTTGGCTTCAAATCCTGTGTGACTCCAAGACCAGGCTCTTAGTACTATGCTATATTGTAAACCTAAAATTTCTTCACCGGGTTAAGAGGCGCCCTGTTTTTTTATCAGCCTCCAGACTCCAAGGAGTATGCAATCTCCTCTTGTGATTCCCAGAGAAGGTATCAATAAAAGCTCATACATGTTCTTTCACAATTCAGAATAACTTGGTCTCAGAACTCCTCTAGGTGCTGCCGAACATAGTGCCCAATCCTGGCCCCCACTCAACTTGCCTTCCCTCTAGCTTACTCACAGCTTGTTACTCCTACTTCCCTTGGCCCTCAAATTCATGATGAAGAACAGAGCCTGGGCAATGGCTGCATTCGTGCATGTGTATCTCTGCTCCTTGCAACCAGCAATAAACAAGAAAGAGTAAGAAGAGAGAAAAACTTGTTAACACCATGCTGTATCTAAACAAGCAATCCCAGATGGCATCCTTTATGCCTTCTGCCTCTGATAAGAAAAGATTGAGCAGGGAAAATAAGCAGCAGCTGACAAGCCATACCCAGCATTAAGACCAACAGGAAGAACAGACATCAGCTCTGTGTTCTGTCCCCAGTCATGGCTCAGCACCCAACCCAGAGGCCTGCTTGCCTGCAAACACCTTCAGCTGTGCACTTCTTTGTGAAACCAATAAATTATGGAAGGTTAGAGGCCAAAGGAGTTTTCTTTGGTCTCTAACAACAATACTTAGTTGGCTGATAAAGACTGAGGTGAAGCAGTAAGGTGATTTACTTAAGGACATTTCATTGTTAAAGAGACAGAGAAGAAGTAAAACTCACAAGAGCTCCTGACTCCTGCTCATTGTTCTTCCCAGAACCCAAGGTTGACTTCTCTTTAAACATACATTATTTTAGGATATATAAATATATAAATATATTTATATATCTTAAATATATAATATATATAAGATATATATCTTAAATATATAATCTTAAATTATATATATCTTAAATTTTATATATATGTATTATATGTGTATATATATCTGGTTCTGAGACTATGATAGCAGCTTTTTTTGTGTTTAGTCTCTGGTATCAGACATCCTAGAATTGAGTTCTGGCTCAACTACTTCATAGCTATGTGATTTTTTTTTAAAGATTTTATTTATTTGAGAGAGGCAGAGAGCATGAGCAGGGGGAGAGGCTGAGGGAGAAGTAGACTCCCCACTAAGCAAGGACCCTGAAGTGGGACTCAGTCCCAGGACTCCAAGATCATGACCTGAGCTGAAGGCAGGCAATCTAACAACCCAGGCACCCCACAGCTGTGTGTCTTTGAGCAACATCTCTTCACTTCAGCTTCCTTACTGGTAAACTGAAAATAATAACGGTACCATGGAATTTGGGGACATATTCAATGAGATAGTCCATGTATAGAGCTTAGCACAATACTTAGCATGTGCTAAACATTTAATGAAGTTAACACTTGCCATCATTTGTCCATTGACAGATTAAAAAAAAAAAGAAATTGAATACCTTCTTTGTGCCAGGCACTTTGATGACTGTGGATAACCAATTGCTCTGGAGACACAACATGATAATTTTCTTCAAAAAAAGGCCAGTCTGGTTGTTTTAAAGTGCCATCTTGGAATTAAGTGTAGCTTATGACGCTTAAATATTTCAACATGGACATTGTTTATGTGAAGTACAACAGGAATGCAAGTTTTAGCAGATCACTTGCTAATCCCAAGTCAGCAATAGCGTTAATTAGTAAGAGCATGATGTTGAGATGAATCAATAGATATATTATAAAATGACATAGAAGGAGGACCCCACTAGTAGCCCATTTATGATCTCCTAACCAACCAAGCATCTAGGCTAGTTTTTATTCTCAGAATTTGATAAATGTGAAGGGCTTAGAGGTGGTGCTAAAATGATGAAAGAATGTTAAGGAGAACCCTAGAACTAAAGGTCAAAGTTGATACTGTGGCTTTTCATACAAGGAGAAACCCAACTAGATTTGACTTTTCCCCTTCCTTACGCTTCCTAAAGATGGCTGAGTGTTCCATCTCAGCTGAGAAACATTGAGGTTAGACAAAGGAAGAATTTTCTGATAGTCAAATTCTAGAAAGCAAAGGTTAGGAAGTCATAGATGACACAAATGTGTCCTTTGAAAATGTAAAAATGTAGCAACTCTTTAAAAAGAGCTTATGATAATGGAATGGAAATGAGTCAGAAAATATGTAAATTAAATTCACTTGAAATATATATGTCTTTAAAAATTACGTGATAAATTGCTTTGTCAAATGCTTTTTGTGTGTGATTTACCACCCGCACACCCCCATATTTAAATTCCAGTTTAAGACGCTTTTCTTAACCTCAAATGCATTTTCAGGAGTGATTGGGAAGGTCAGAGGGGAGTATTCTTCAGTACATGAGAAGAAGTGACAGAGTTCTCAGTGCTGTATGAAAGGATAAAAGAAAAATGAGGGTGGTATAGTACAAGCAGAGGGAAAGTACAATATCACAGGAATTTTATTAAATTGGATGGAGAGAAATGAAGCATTTGCATACTGTAATAGCCTAATGTGAGGTATCCCTTAAGAACAGGGATCTCTCCCTACCCAACACTCTGTTCTTCATAACTAACATACAGCTCAGCACATGGTCCAGTCATGAAATACTTATTGAATAAATAAGTTTGCATTTCCCCAAGATTGTAAGGGACACTTTCATTGTAAATTGTCGCTAGAGATGAATCTTAACTAACCCGGGTATTTGGTATTTTGGTAGAGATGTATTTTGGTAGAGATGTTGTTCACTGAGAACCTGTGAATTAAAACCTGTAACATCTGATTGTTTCTAGGAAGTGCTACAAGCCAGTCCTAGAAGAGCAGAGAATCCATGTTGCAGCAGAAGATAGAAAGAACTAAGGCTACGAACTAATCCTGGAGAGAAAGAAGTTGAGGAAGTCAAACATTAAGCTGCCAAAAACTAGGGAAAACACAGTGTCCTGAGCCTGAAGGAGAACAGAGAATGGAAAAGTGGACTCCTAGTCAGAGACAGATACGGCACTGAAATCACATTGTCAAATTGCATTCATTAAATATGTACCAGTTGTGTCTACCAATTTATACCTCAATAATGCTATTTTTAAAAGTGGAAGGGGCCATACCATGGCCCCATCTCTGAGCCCTTCACATTTATCAAACTGTGAGAATAAAAAAGAAAAAAAAAGTGGCAAGGTGCCCAGTCAGGAAAACAGGTGAAGACTCATAGCTCCTGAAACACAGCAACCTTGAACCTGAGAAGATCTGACTCAGACAGGAAGCCATTTACGATGTTCCTGCCACAGCAGGCACAAATGATGACAAGAGGGAGCCATGCAGGGCCCAGGGCTCAAAGTTGGCTGCAATATGGCAACTCCCTTCACTGGGTTGTTTCCGACCCAGGATATCAAAGAGATTGGGAAGCACAGTCAGCAGAGCCTAAAATGCTCCTTGCAAGTTGATACACATTTTCCAAACTATCTGTGAATTCCCAGAACATGGACAGTGCCCAGTCACTGAAAGGAAACGAAAGTGACCAATGCAGGGCTTCCCAGTACCTCTCATCCTTTCTCCCATTTATTTCTTTTCTCTGCACAATGAATTTTGGAATAAATGAAATGCATTTTCTTCTGCATATTTTATCTTTGCTTGCTTCAACATTGATCACGCATCTTTGATTATTGTCACTAAACTTTCAGAGGTCCTAGCGTACCAGGAGTTTATGATGTCAGATGCAGGAGGAACCATTTACAGACATATTTTTTCTCCCTTCTAGAACTAGTTTGCTAAAATAACTTCTTTTAAAAAGGAAATGAGTGTATAATGGAAGCAAATATTTCACAGAGTTGAAGACAAGAAGAGAGTCTCCAGACAGCCAAACCAATCGCTTGTCCCATCCAAGGGTTCATTTCCTTTTACAAAATGTCGTAATTGCAGTTCAGAGAAGATTCACGTACCATCTCCCCTAAAATTCCACTAGGAAAATGGCAAATTCACTGTATCTTGGTCCATGTGGTATTAGGAAGTTCCTATGATCTGAGGAAATTTGACTCCCGAGTTTATCATCTTTGGTACTAGTTTTACCTTCTTTAAGAAAAACATTGTTACACATGCAAATCTTGAAATACTTGAAGACCCAATCAAACAAATCCTTGACCCTGAATCATTTCTTCTGTGTCTTAAACCACAAATTTGCATTTGTTATGATTTTCATCTCTCAATATTTCAGTTACTCTCTTTGAGTATTTTTGGTTTGTCAGCCTCCTTCTGAAAATGTGCTACCCAGAAATAAGCTCAATTTTCTAGGCCTGACCTAATCAACACAGGGACTTTTATGGACTTTCCTTCCAGACACTGTCATTGATGCAACTTGTGATTGCATTAATTCTCCTGACTTGGCAGTACATTCTTGACTCACTGAGTTCTCAGTTAAGCTTGCTCTCGAGATTGTGTTGTTGTTGTTGTTGTTGTTGTTGTTTTCTTTAATATAGGCTTCTTGGTAACTACATTTGCTGTAGTCCATTGGCTTAGATGAATGAATGAATGAATGAATGAATGAATGAATGAATACAAACAAAAATGCAAAGAACCAGGGAAGCCTGAGTGGTTCAGTTGGTTAAGCTTCTGCCTTTGGCTCAGGTCATGATCCCAGACTCCTGAGATCTAGCCCCATGTTGTGTTCCCTGCTGAGTGGGGAGTCTGCTTCTTTCTGTCCCACTACCCCTCCCCCTGCTTCTGCTCTCTCTTGCTCATTTTCTCTCTCTTTCTCAAATAAAATCTTAAAAATCTTTAAATCTTTTAAAAAAATGCAAACATCTTGAAAATGACATATACCTTTCTTATTGATAGCAGCCTAGCTATCGGCTGACATTCAAGCAGGAAGAAAATAGAAGACTATTTTTATAGTAAGAATTGGTTTTCTTTGAAAATATATGTCTAGGCTAATGCTGAATTTCAAACTCATTAAAAAAATTATCCAGTTCACATTTATTTGTTGTATCTATAGTGGCTCTGACTTTTAATTTATATCTGACCTCATTTAGATAATTATTTTAGACAAATCACTATCTTCAACTAATAATGTAATGTTATTCAGGTCACAGAGTGTCTTTATAAGCTAAATTCGCCATTTGTTGAATGTTTTTCAGAGTTCTTAAGCCCCACTGGGAATCTATAAGTCATTAGAAATTTGGTTGTAAGCCTTGAGTACTGTATAAAGTTTGAATCAAATTAGTATAGGGCAAGTGCTTTGAAAGTGATTTGGAATTTTCTGATAGGCTTTTGCTTAAAAATAGATTGCTTATTTTGCTTCAAAAAATCATTTTCTCGGGAAGCCTGGGTGGCTCAGCGGTTTAGTGCCGCCTTCAGCTCAGGGCGTGATCCTGGAGACTGGGGATCGAGTCCCATGTTGGGCTACCTGCATGGAGCCTGCTTCTCCCTCTGCCTGTGTCTCTGCCTCTCTCTCTGTGTGTCTCTCATGAATAAATAAATAATATCTTTTAAAAAATAATTTTTTCTTCTTTGAAGCATTTTCTCATCTTTGAACTTCGAAGCAAATTTCCTGATAAATGATGAGTAGAGAATCAATATTTTACATTTTTTATTTTATATCATGTTGCTTTTTCTATTTTAGCTTAAAAGAAAGGTGAGGAATAAAAGGGTACTCTACCTTATTCATTTATAGGTCAAATGAAATGTATTCTAAAGTAAATGTTGACTAAAAATATCGACTCCCAGACTTACTCCTGTAATCAATTTAATATATGGAGCCCTGAACACATGGACAAGGACCCATATTTCCCCTTCCTGCACCTCACAGGATGTGTATCTGGATCCAGAAGATAACAAAAAGGGACAAATAATACAGAGATGAGAACATGGGAAGAATTCTTAGCATTGAACACGAGAACCTTTATGTATTTGTGTTAACACCTCCATAATAAGAGTTGTATGCAAAGTAGTTCTTTGGTTAACCTGGCTCTCAGAGATTTGAAAACCCCACGTGTCTCCCTCTGTCCTGGCAACTCTCCTCTATGCCTGAAGAAGAATAATTTTGTATGTTTCAACCAGAAGCCATCATTCCACTTGAGCATCATCAGTCATGTGTGGATGACCAA